>NC_060241.1:30079357-30382387 GCF_021155785.1 Neodiprion fabricii
ATCCCTGGACATCGGGGGCAGCGTAGTTGCTGCAGGTGTCGCTGAGGCTACCGTCGGAGGGCTTGAGAACCCGCGGAGTGAAGGAAGACGTTGCACCGCCGCGATGGTGCGCCGCGGCAAAGAGGGCAGTGAACTCGGGGCTTCCCGGCTTCGGGAGGCTCTGAGAACCAAGCATCAGCCGATCCCGTACCGACTGCGATAACTGGCTGGCACTCGCCCCCGTAAGGCTGTAGCTCTTGTAGTGATGACCTTGGCCTTGACCCTGACCTTGATTTTGACCAGAGTTCGCCTGAAGCTCGGTAGTGCAGGTCTGCGTGCCACCCGACACCTTGACCTAGATGAAATTTATTCGATCATTCGAATGGTTTCAGTGACTCGGTATCGATTTACAGAATTGGAAGAACCCCTGTAGCAGCTTGAGGATCGGAAAGATATATTCTGGAATCGCAAACGTCCGTCGTAAGCTCGAAATGTGCTTAGTTCGATTCATTACGACATGTTGAGGATTTTTCAATTCGTGGTGCAGCAAGCCCCGCAATGCCTCAAAAGTTTTCATTTAAGATTTTTTATTCTTTGTCGGACGTTGAACTCTCATATAGGAGGATGAGAAATAGAAGATGATTAGGTTTCGTTACCAATACCAACCTTCGTACGAGGAACAGCGCTGACCTGCGCCGTCCTGGTAGGATCCTTGCTTCCGTTTTGCGAACCATTGGTGTTACTGGTTCCGGCACTGTGCCTCTTGACGTATCCGAAGCTCTGTGGAACCCCCCTGACCTTGCTGCTACCGCCACTGCTGGTCGAGGTACCGGAAGAAACCTTCTGTGGCTTCTCCCCGTTCGCGTACTCCGCCATTGCCTGTTTCCGATGCTTGTCCTGAAAAGAGCGCGACACGTCACGCGAGGCCGCGTATAATGCTATATCTACATACCACACACATACACGACAGCGCAGAAAAAGGAAAGAACGGAAAGAGGATGACTAACGACGAGGACTATTTTCGTATATCAGTTTCTCCACTTTGGCCAGCACGCATGGTATACACACGTCCAGTCCGCAATGTGGTTTCAGGAAAACATTTCTTCGCGTTAGTAATTGCAACAGTCATTGGAACAAATGTTTTCCTGTGCGTTCCACGCTCCATTCCACTTAACCGGGATGAAACACGGCTAAACTTATCTCGTCCTCCGCAGAGCTGGATGGTAACGGATGAATTTCTTTTACACTTCGTTAGTCGCCATTCCTGTATCTCCGAAGAGCTGTCAGCTGGCAGCTGAACCCCGAGAGCTCATAAACAATATGTTTTGGAAAAACATTGCAGATCACAAATTTTGCCAAACAGAAAAAAAACCTTCAATGGTTCAAGTCAAACAATTGATGAAGGTTGGGCAACTGTTCCTAAAACTTCAAAAATACTAAGGTAAGATTATACTAAACAATACCAAAGGAGGTTTTAAAGAAAAAAATAACCAGAGACTCTAGCTCAGCAAGAAATCCATTCTCTAAAACTAGAAAATTGCAGTCAGAGTTGCTGAAAAGATTATTTATGACGATATTTATGAGTTTCCTAAGTTTTGCCAGGTTTGTAACAACCATGTCTTTCGTTCATATGTGAACGAATCTCCTGCCGACAATTCTTCCTTTCTCCGTTTTGACCGAAATTGCAGGAAACTGAGTCACTGATTGGCCGTTGACTTTAACGACTGGGAAGAAGCTAAATGTAGAACAAGGTTTTCTCCGAAATTCTTTTAACTGACCTGAGATCGCCTGGAAGGACTAGGACTGGGTGGGCCCGGATGGCCAGTCGGGTCCCTGTCTCTCGCAGCGCCAGCCTCTATGTACATTTTCCATTGTTGGCTGTTCGAGTTACTGTTGGAGCTGTTGCTGTTTTGTTGGGGCTGCTTGAACGCTGAGGTGTCAGTTTGCTGCGAGCTGTCAGACTTTTTCACGTGGTGGTGACCGCCTGGGTGCCTCGAACTGACGACTCTGTGTACCACGTTGTTCCCAGCGGGGTGGCCCTGCTGCTGTTGTACACCTGGTCCTTGGGGGGTGGCACTCCCGCTCACAACGCCACCCCCCACAACCACGCTACCGCCTCCAGGCACCCTCTGTTTTTCAACATCATTCTTCATTATCACATGTTTATCATATTCATAGCGTACACAAATGTATTCAAATTCGAATTATCTGATCCAAGTAGCTTGAACTGACACAATGAGGACGACTGACATTAGTTATATTCTTATATTTAAAAACTGAACACTACAGGGTATACAATTTGTCAGAAAACTTTTCGACTGTCCTAATTTCAACATCTCTGATTTCTTTTAAGGTAGTAAATAATATTTTAGATTCTCAATTATTCGGAAATCCTGCAGTGAGATTTAACACTTCCATAAAGCTTTCGTTCCTAAGCTTAAACTGAGTAAAAAAAAAACATGAAATTCAAGCATTCCGGGCAGTCCATAAACATTTTTCATACAGCACCCGTTTCTATGGAATTAAATTTATGACGAAACGGTGTCAATAAATTTTCGGATAGGATCAAAAGTTTCCGTATAAACCTAAAATAGTGCCGCATCACTGATACGGATAACACAGCGCCACCGCGCCGTATATTTTACAGTACATATCAAATTGATGCCTAGCAGCTTAAAACTTTTTTGCACAACGATGATCATCATTACTTTGACTAATCACGTTATCACGATTATTGCAGATATAGCGAGTTAGTTAAAATAAGAAATGACATCCTGAAAAAAAATTAAATAAAATAGAATAGAATAACCGCGCCGCGTAAAATCACATTTCCGCGTCTGAGATTTGAGTAGCTGAGCTGAAAGAAAAATTGGTGCGAAAAACGTGGTGGAAGAAGACCGAGGAAGTGGCGAACGGGAGGGACGTGTACCCATGCTATAAAAGTTGAGATACGTGACTGAAATATCGACGAAAGAAGATTGCGTAATAAAATTCTCCCGACCTGAATAATTTTCCACGACCTACACCAAGCGTAGACGCAGCCGCCTATGTACCTAAGTCTGTACACTCTTCTCGTGCGACCAATTTGATTCTATCGATTTCCCACGGGGCCGTATCATCGAGCCTCCCGCTGCATGAATCAGAGGAGTCAGTAGGGGTCTTTCTGAAGTTTTTCGATGGGGTGTGTCTCATTCTCCTCTCTCTCTCTCTCTCTCCCTCTCTCTCTCTCTCTCTCTCTCTCTCTCGCGAGTCTCGAAGCGCCGTGACTACACTCGACGGATCTCTACGAGCCCGATGGGTGAGTCATGGGGGTCGGCACCCCGTAAACTGTTCGCAGTTTGGGCCGAGCCGCACTTTGGCTTACACATGGTGAACTGTACGGTCCAAGTTCTTATATGTACCTAGGACCTTACTGTAGAGAGTTTCAGCGGCCGGCTGCCACACGTGTTCCTTGCTGTCAGAGGCAGTTGACACCTACCACACCCAGACGTTACCCATGACTCTGGGCTTATGATTATACGTAGACCCCGTAGAAACAATAAATATTTCCCATGAAGCTTTGAACTTTTTTCTACCGTTAGACGGCTGCGCCGCTGACGCATCAGCAGCCGCCGCCTCAAGAACAACGTAGAAGACGAAATTCCCTACATCCAAGTTGATGAAAAACGATTTTTAAAACTCACCATCGATTACGTATCACCCCCGACTACCAGCTCCACAACATTTAGCGAAATGTCTTTAGTTACAAGTCTGATTATCCTCTTTCCTAATTAACCACACTCGGACGCTTTTTATCTTCCCAACCGCAGTTGGAAACGCTTTTATACAATTTGTCCTCGTCGATTTATTCTTCCGATACTTCGTTGGAATTTAGACTCTCGATAGTAAGATTAAAGAGGATGAGCAGAAGTTATTTCCAAATCTGAGTGAAAGTATTCGATCAGCGCACAACCGATTACATCGCAGTTAAATTTTCGATCCGTTCGCTGGTACGGTTCAAACGAAACAAGATTACTCTTATCGCGCACATGGAGTCACAACTTTAACGCGAAAATTATCGGTGCAAGTACAGCACGGTCTCTCATTACTCTCCAAGAATATTTGGGTCACGAGTTGCACTAAATTACTGGCACGCAGGTCCGTTTTCTGTGGGTGCGTAACGCGTTGCTCGACAGAACAGTAAACTGCGTAATCGCGCTTGTGCGAGAAAAGAAGAGGCGGAGCGGCCGGACAGTGCTTGCACGCACTTCCATGGACACGTGTAAACTGGCCACATCAGGCATACATACACCATTCCGACCACCCCCAGCTGCCATATGAGCCGGGTGTGTTATGACGTACGTACACATCCTCACGGTGCGTAAGCCACACGCGCACGCAACGCTCAACGCTCAACGCTTCTGCCCTATCACGAAAAAAAGGGCTGCAAGACCGTTTGCACAGTGGTGGTATAATAGTACGCATGCGTTGTGAATGCGTGAATGTTTTGCGTCGTGAGGAAGCGAGCGACATGCAGAGTGCGTCCACCCCGACTCCGATTGTTGTTACTTAGCTGATATCGATTGCGCAACTCGACCTGGCGTGACCCGTCTACATAATTCAATCAAGAAGTCCAATCTTCGGCCTATGGCTTGAGTCTCCTTAAGTCGATTTCGGGTCAGGCTTGATGGCATGGAGTTTTTGGGTTCGTTAATTTAGGGGCAGGAGGGTATAACGACGACTAAATTGACTTATATATCCGTTTTGCCCGAAATTTCTGACGTAAAGCATTCTCTCTTCGCCGTGCCTCTGTTATGCAGGTACTGCGTGAATACCGGGAGTCTTATCACGTTAAAGGCGGTACACCGAGTTGACGTCTGAGAAGGAAAAAGGACCAACCGAATTTTTCCATTATTTTAAAAACCATGAGAATGTAGATCCCTGGGCGATAAATGGATTGACTAAACTTCTACACCTTTAACGTATCAATGGTCTGTTGAGTTTTTGGTTCAAACTTTGTTTCGATGCGATACCATACCACAAAGAAACAAGAATTATTAATCCAAAACTATGCTCAGTCAACTTAGTCGAATCGCAAAAATACGAAGTTTTATAAGTTCGGTGAAATACGTGCAAAACGAGAGCGAAGGCTATTCAATGGAAATGAAAATCATGCCGGAAGGGTTGAAAGTCTCATTGAGCCCCGAGGAAAAAAAGGACAAGACAAAAGAAGTATAGATGGAGACGAGGCGATTAACAGAGAGTCAACAACGAACGGAGTTTTGGTAGCACTCCATTTTCTTTTAACGTTTATCGATAAGAGACCCTGGAGTCTACAGGAGTCGGGGAAGCGCCAAGGCGGGAAGAGCAGGTCTCGGCAATTCCTTCTTAAGAAATATAAGTACTGCGCACTCTTTGCCGGTGGCGAATAGACGGTTAGCAAAAGAGGTCAAATGTTTTACCAATAAGTGTAGGCTGCTCTTAACCCCGTCCGTTTCTTCGGCTGCTTCACCTCGCGGTGACAACAGAAGCCTTCGGCTTTCAGGATGAGTACCAAAGAGAACGAGTGAGCAGAGGAAGCGCAGATTGTCGCCTCAACGATCGGGAGTGCGTGATTTTTGTTCGAACAAAAGGTGGATGGCACATGATTTGAAGTGTGTTATTTCGATGACTGTAATAAACCGATCTCAGAGAAAAAAGAATACAAAGTGAAAACGAGAACTATCGAATCGAGAGTCTTTCTTATTTCGAAATTCTTTCAAAGTTGCTTTTGCGATTGAAGAATAATTACAATTTCTAAGCTCTCAGTTGTTTAGTATTTATAATTTATAATGCTGAGCTCAAACCGTTTCAAGGATCAGGTGTCATTGATAGATTATGGTAAACATTGCGTGTTGTAAATGAGTACAGCGGATTTTCACCTTTCCTCCAGACGAATATGAATAATAAAGAATTACGGAGCGGAACTCGAGTAGCGATGATTAAACCCAGATTATAATAATAATTTCACCTAATTGCTCCCTTAGAATTGGGAGATGGGATATAGTATACCCGGGTCTTTTGTATCTGCAGCTATGAATGAATACGCCCCTAGGTTAGCCCGAATTCTAAAGACTCGACCCGGGGCATAAACCACTTAGGATTGTTAATAAGAGGAAAACTAGACCGACGAGCCCCCCAAACCCCGTCGGAAGAGGTCTCATAACAGGTTTGCTGCCGTACGTACATCGAGGACTGCAGTTAAAGTTTAAGCCGTAAAAACACCCGCGCTGTGGGGGAACGAAGGGACGCGAGGCCCGCTTCAAATTAAAACGCGTCGACTTAGTCTTGCAGCTGCCCTTAACCGTGAGTTGACCTTAAGTGATGGTATAGCTCATTCTTGATAACTTGGACGTATGGCTTCTTCGGCGAATCGCGCCGTCTGAGAAGACGGGGTTAACATCCCCTGCACCCTATTCAATATTCAGCGCAATGCATGCGTCAGCAAGTCTGTCCCAAGTTTTGCAACTACTAAGAAGTTTAGCTGGCGGCAAGAGGAGTCGAGGGAATAGATTTCGAAGAAAGATTAATGTCTGAAGATCGAATACGTCCAACTACGCGAGATAATCACAATGGAATCCAAAATTGCAAAATGGATCGGAAATCATCTTTAGGAAAATTAAGTAACTTAGAAATGAGTTTATAACTCGCTAACTTCGACTTGGGAATCAGTGATACATGTCGATATTATTGATGAATCTAAAGTAAATTATTTCCTTGATTTTTATTGGGAATTAATGAAATAAGGAATGCTCAACGGTCGAATTAAGTACTGACATTGATTTGACTGGAATTTTCCTGAAGAAGTATACGTCTGTTATTTCAAAATTTTTGCACAATCTCTGGACCGCTTAGTTACCCGAAGTAATATTCGTTATACACGTTATACATCCAAGCCTTGAAGGTATTAGTACGTATCATGAAACAGTTTTTGTCACCCCACAATAAACGGCGGAATGCCTCTGTATCGGTGGAGTTAATTACCCTTTTACCAATCAGAGTATGAAGCGTAATGCGTTTAGGTAGAGGAACGTAATTACGGCGAACCTCTTGGCGGAAGGGTCGTTAGCCGATAGAGATTAATGGACGACGGCGTAAGGTTGGACCAGCTGTCTACTTACGCTAAGACACGTCAATTTATAATACATTGTCTGTTGAAATCCACGCGGTACGTGCGACGTTTCCGAAAAAAAACTGAATACGGTGCCGCAACAGTCGAAAATATCGCCATCAATCCCGCCGCGGATGTGTATTGAGCGATTTGCCACTTGATTGATTGTGGATGACTAACCTTGTGATGAGAGGGATGACCAGCGTGGTTGGCGGCGGGTATGGAGGCCAGTTCCTCGATGGTGAGTTCGGCCAGGGCGTCGCTTCCACCACTACAGCCTCCTAAAAGACCACCACCATCCGACCTCCCGGCGCCCGACGGCCTCTTCTGGACCCTCCGAGAAGACACCAGATCTTTAACTCCGGACAATTCTCGTCTCGAACCACTCACCAGTCTGAAACGTGAGGGAAAGAGCCACTTTATAGTTTATCGAAAGAGCCATCTTCGTGTTACGGAATTCTTCCGAAAGAAACAATGACGCAGTTTACATTACAATTTTACTATCGAAAAGATAAAATAACCAGTCTTCGCAGCTATGGAGCAAGATTGCTTTCCGATTGGTCGACCTCATTCATCGGAAATTGATTCTCAATAGTTCTCAATCACAGTGGAGTGGTTGTAAACAGCGAATACGTGCGATTCGTGACTTGCAAGTGTGAATACAACTGCAAGGCATTCTATGCATGCGCGTTCGTAATCAAGGTAGGTAGGTACGTGCGGTTTCGTTGAACCCAGCGCGTCGCAATACCGAGAGCATTCGCAATCTCCATACAATCAAGAGGTATAGAAAATATTCTACGAAAACTTGTGTACGAATGAAAAGACCGCGGTATTGAATATGGAGTGTTTTCACGTTCGAGAATCTCCGGGGAGGACTATTATCTGACTGTATCTTTCGTCTGCCAAGAAGCGAACCTGATACGCAGGCGTGTCGACCTCCGCATTTTCTCGTTTTCCTTTCATTATTCTCTCTTCATAAATTCTCAGACGCGTTTTGTCATCCTGAATCGAACCACCTAAATCTTCGAGTCTTCATACCCCACCGAATGCAATCCTGGTTAGATCCAAATAAAAATATTTGGGATTGATATCACATAATTCAGTGTACATCGGATAGGATTCATTGCCTTTACCAGACAATGTGACCTGTCCATAAGTGACCTTAAGCTTCGAATAAAACTCTCATCTCGGTAGGAGTATTTCTGGCACGTCTGACGAAATGGATAACACGGGGAAAAAACCAGAGTCTCGCTGTGTGGTTCAGAAATTTATGACTAGACGTCGGTCGCCGACGCGAGCTTCGATATTCCCCGACCTCGTATGACCTTCTCGAACGTCAACCATCGTTATGAGGAGCCATTAACACTTGGTGCTGCGGTAATGCTTCACCATTCGCTTCAGAGAGCTGTGAACCAGCACATTGTTCCACACCACGAAGACGCGTAATCACGCCATTACACTTAATATCGGTATTTGGAAGGCCTTTGTGTCTCGGAGCACTTAACCAATTCCTACGACGAGCAGAGACGCCTTCCTTCTCAGTTATCTCTCCAGAAGGAATAGCTCTATTAGCGAGATTAAACCATCGGCCCAATCTATTCCACGCCACCTATATAATATTCCCACCCCGTAGTGACCAGAGTCCAATTCACTGTCGTCCCTCGGTCCTTCGGTTGGAACGCTCGCCGCGACCAATCTACATAAGCAATATCCTGAAGACCGTCGGAAAAATTTCACTTGCACTAAGTGATTGGATTTCCCGATTCGAAACCTTTGATCTACACGGTGGATATTGCACAAATAACCAAATGCATCGGAGGGAGATGAAAATCTCTCCTTCATCATCCAGCGAATGTTCATTTTAACTCTAAGCTGTAAGCTGGAGATGTTATTTTTTCAAAACCAGCCATCATACTCTTCTCGGAGAAACGTTTCCGTTGAAAGACCGGAAGTTGTAACTGCACTGCGTCACAACTCACTGCTGCAGGTTGAATTTTCACCGCAACAACGTCAATGAATAATTCCTCATTGTTATCAAACGTCTGCAATTGTGTGCAAAACGTCAGATACTTTAGAAGGATCGCGTCCATCAGCGAATTTAATTACAACTTGCGTATCACTCTCGTCAGCGATGTTCAACCGCGAGGCTTGGAGAAATAATCACAAGATTGGGAATAGTTCCAGCTATGGTATGAATTCAACTCCATCCATCTACGGTTGCCAAGTAAACCGTCGAATGACGTCTTTCCATTAATGCTGGCCTAACATCGTCGCAGGACGAACCTTCGATTATTGATCAAGTTATCAGTCTGTGGCTAATTCGCAATCTCAAGTATGATCACGTTGAAAGATTGAACAGACTGGCACATCCCGAAGCTCGTAATATGTTCAGTGGGGTGATTTCGGGATGACAATATATGAAGGCCGCTCAAAACGAATACCCTTGTCGATTCCTTTGTCCTGTGCACAGATTGGGCACAAAGAGACAAGGCTCAATATTGTTTTAATCAGTGCGATACTGGAACTCTGTCTCACTGCTAATTTGGCAATTGTATTAATCTAGTCAAATTGAGGACTGGAGTCAACTGAAATAACATACCCGCCTATTCTACGAAGTAATCAAACCCAGACTTTTTCAAAACTGACGGATTGTCTTGGATAACAATAACTTCAATCCTGAACAGCTGACGGGACGAGTTCAAAGTATTTGTCCTCCTATTGAAAATGAGCAATTACAATGCACGGTCCTTGTGTGTGTTTATCTAATTAAAGCCACTGTTCTGGCAGTAGATTACGCTTTTACCTGTGACAAAGAGAATGGGTTACCGAGATTTAGCTACCTCACAAGCCTTCACGAGCATAAAGAATACATGAGCATAGTAAAGTGTCCACCTTCAGGATTGTGGCTATACAATAATACAACTAGTCACAAACTACAGAAAACGCTTTTTCATAATTGATAGGAAGACCATAGCCTGGAGTTATAAAAGTCACGATAGATGGGCTGTTCCTTGACAGTCGTTTACTTGCATTATAAATGAAAGCATGAGCAGTGATTTCGTTTGGCTTTCCATAAAGTTCCAATTTGGGAAAATCGAATAAGTTCCTACATTCTAAAAATCACGGAGTTATTGAGATTAAATTTAAATAGCTTAAAGAATAAAAAATATTTTTCGTCTTACACACATAAATTTGCAATAAACTACTGACTGAGATGTTGTATGAAGAATGTGTAATGAGTTTCAAGCGCTACCAATTTCACCTTTTTTTGTTTTGTAGATCTATCTGAATAATGTATTGAAAAACTTCTTTGTTCAATTTTGGGCGCAAACAATTAATCACAAAGAAAAATTTGCGTTGAATACTAATTCAGCCCAATGTACTAAAGAACCTGGTAAATCATTGGAAACTTTGCCCACGAAGTAACATCGGAGTTTGAAGTTTGGCGAAAAGCAATATCTGCGATACAGATTGAGTCTTTGAAAGTTCGAGTCGCGTTAGACTACTTTCAAACGACATCAGAAGAATACCTAATTGGTTAAAAACCGCGGCCCCATGCTCGAAACTGACCGACTGAAACTCTGACAGCTAAAATTCTGTCCAAACCTATTTCGTCTAATTTTCAGCGATTCGGTATTAAATCGAAACACTAAATTCGCAAAATTCCTACTCCTACAACATGGCCTATCAAAAAATGCAAACCCCATAAACACAAGCCACGAGTATAAATGTACGGTTACCGAGTAATAAGATTGAGGGTAAAAATCTACTTCACCTTGTCCGCTCCGGTTCCTCGCTTCGCAATACCTACAACAAACTGGAAAAACACGATCGTCTCGAACCGTCACGTCGACGGCGACGGCGCACGAAAAACCCCGGAGAAATACTCACATCGTTTAATATAACAACCCCGTAATTCTGCCGCACGGATAATAATTATTTCCACCGTTTTCACCGTCCACCCCGTAGATCCCCGAAGAGGCACGTTCGGATCACCCTGGTGGACGGGCCGGGCCAGGATCATCACTGTCAGTCCGCTGCCGCCCCGGACTCCCCGCCCGTCGTGGTGCCAGTAGGCGTCGCGACGCCAGCAGGTCGCGCCACCGCACGATGTGCCGGGGATCGATCGGCGTGACGTCACGGGACGCCCTGGACGCAAGCGTCATCGCTTCGTACTACCCGCCGAAGTAGTAAATGCCTACGGTTCTAGTGCCTGACGGTTTCGGCCGGTTGACACGACCGACGTCATTTCCCGCGAAAATATGACACGGACTGGTATTCACCCTGCACAAAGTGATATCGAATTGCGTCATCGTTCCTCCTTTCGCCCCTGCCTCTTCCCCTACCTCACCCCGCGCAGTTTAGGATAATGTAACGACGTCTCGTACGTTCAGGGATATGTGCCAAATATGATTGAAAGCTCCCAGTGATCCACGATTTACCGCAATGATGGGGAGATAAGGAGATACGGCCCTCTTGCGTCGGACGATTATGTACATCGACGCTTTTCGAAGAAAAATTTCGCCTGCTTTGTCGTAACTCGTAAAGGTATAATTCAAAATAAAAACGGAGGGAGATGTGTAACGCTGAATGTCTTTTACATTACATGTATATATAAATATCCCTTGTTGCTCGATCCCCTTGTTCTCTGCAAAGTACGATCAGCGACAACTTTTACAGTTTTTGCGAACTCGCTTGATGTCCGACATTTTCTTACACTGCCAATCACACTCGCGAATTGGCAAAGTTTTTCGTTTCCCGTGCAGGTTTCTTGGTCTCATTTCAGACAATACCAAAGTATTTCTACGCCGTCAACGATGATTCTTCTAAATTTAACCAGCGAAAGCCGTTGAATAATCGGCCACTATTCAGCGGGGGTTAATTTGCATGCACCCCACATAAAATGTGCTTTTCAAGCGTCGTTTACCAGAGTTCTAATTAGACTGATATGGCGGGACTATTAGGCAGTGGTGAATTGCCAATTAATTATCTCCGCTGCAAAGAGTTTATTCCTCTTGAAAAGCATACGAGCAGATAGCGTTTGAAATGGCTGTTGAATATACCTGTATCGGATCGAAACTGATTGTGAGAATCAAGGAACCTCGATAATGAGTCGAATTTAATCCGACCCAATTAGGGAAATTTCAAACAATGCAGGGCATGAGACTTGGTACACGGTGGTCTTTTTTCGAATCTTGTGAATTTAGATGCATATAGAGATAGGTGTGTACACACATATATATATATATATATAAAATATATATACATA
This sequence comes from Neodiprion fabricii, assembly GCF_021155785.1. Lineage (NCBI taxonomy): Eukaryota > Metazoa > Arthropoda > Insecta > Hymenoptera > Diprionidae > Neodiprion > Neodiprion fabricii. The sequence goes on from NC_060241.1 coordinate 30,091,735, forward strand.
TATACGTATACTTATTAAGGGAGGCTAATTACACGCCATATCGAGGTAGGAAGCCTCTTGCCTCGACGATAACACCGCGCTGATGGAGCGTATAAAAATGAATCGCGGCGGGCGGAGGCAGAATGAGCGGGAATCGTTAAGCCGCTCTGGTTTCCATTCCATATCGATCAGAGATGAAAAGTCCAAGATTTCGCGAGGGCGTCACGGCTGCAGCTACAATAAGCCAGGCGAAAGCCGAACGCTTAGGTTTAATGACTCTGCGCTGGTTTTCAACGCGGCATGGTAGGAAGGTGGAAGGAGCAAGGTAGGAAGGAAGGAAGGTGGGCATAATAAAGTCGCCGCCGTGCCGCGTAGATGGTAGGCGTGTTTATGCTAAACAGGCTTGCTGCAAGCCCCATCGTCGTGCAGAACTTACTGCAAGCCGTAAAAATTCATCGCTTTTACCTAAGCATGCGAAGCATTATACGTCGTTATTCGACTTAATTTTCTTACTTCCTCTTTCTTTACTTTTTTTTTTTTTACTCTTCTTTCTACACAACTCATTTAGCGGTTTATCAAAGTTTAAGATGCGAGAAAATCTCGATGATAATAAAAGGGTGCCCAGGGGTGAAAACTGCGCGGGATGGTCCGGCTGTGTAACGCGCCTGATATAACGACGGATAATAGATAGATATTATAGTCTATTCCGGCAGGCCCAAGGCTGCCCCTTTCTCGACAAAGGACTTCCTTCAGACGTAACAATACCAGCATTCAGCTGAGAGATAGCATTCATTAAATGCACCCGGCATCACGTGACGCACCAACACGCCTCTCGGTCATTTCTCATTGTTCTTAACGATTCCCTCCCCGCGACTGCACTTTCAACCGCAGATATATTGTATCACATATACGTATACCTATACTGTATTATATACTTTCCGCACAATATCTGTAATTAATACTCGTCGCTTTTCGCCCAAGGTGCATGATGTAAAAAATGATACTCATTTTCATCGATCCCCATCGCATTTTATTCACGAAAATTGTGCGGTTATGAATTTTCAATGTCGAGTTTTCTGAAGGTTCGAATATACAGCCGTTCACTTTCTTTCTCGCATCTCACGCGCGTGATAAAAAGGCGGGCCAAGTCTGGTCGGGGTCTTGCTTCCTATACGTGACTGAGCCATTACAAAATTTTCATGTCTTTTCCCCTGGACCTGGTTTCCGAAGCTTCCAGTTTTTACGACTCCCCTATCGGAGTGGATGGAATACAATTTCACTGAATTATACCGAGACGATACATTCCATCCTACCGAACCATCAACTCGAGTTACGTTATCTTAATGTGCGCGTCCAATCGACTGCAATCCCGAAATGAAAATCGCGTGCAAAGCCGTTAGAAAAAATCGGCAAATTTTGACAAAGGATGAAGAGGACGGAGTCAAAGGTGAAGTGCGAATTGAGAGAGGTAGGGTGGTGGAGGTGAACGTTCATTGCATCAGAATGAAGACAATAGTTCTTCGCTCGAGGAAGCGCGACCGAAAACACGGCCCGAGGATCACGGCCCCTTGATATTCCAAGGAGTTCCTCCCACCGCGAGTATTCGATTCCCGCAGAAATATCTGCCAACTCCGTCAGATTTCCATTCCTTAAACCTACCCCTGCATGCAACGGCACCCTTACACCCAGGTTCAGGCGGGTTATGGAAGAAGCGAGGGTGTCGAGACCGCGGCGGAAGTGGGCCAAAACGGATAATCCCGATTAAATCCCGTGGATTGAATTCGGCCACGTTAAGCCTGCTCGAGCTGGGGGAAGAGCGAACTCTGTGCCCCGTCGCGTTGTTTTCGAAGCAGCTCTTCTCGAGCCAGCAGCCAATATCTCCGCTGCCTGGACGAAATTTTTGGCGAAGGCCGACGGCGAATATTGAGTGCTCGAATACGGGGAGGAATTTTATCCGGTATAGGAATAGACGGTTTGAAACTGGTTAGGATCGGATAATGCAAGTTTTTCTGGATATTGGACGTCGTGTTTGGATATTCCAAGGATGTATATTGCTACTCGAACGCGGGAAACCATTCAGCGCTGAAGTCGTTGCTGGAAATATCCGGCCCTCGATATGGCCAGCGAGTGTATTAGACTTTGTAGGACGGTACACAAGGGCTTCTCATGTTTCCTGTAGTGCCTGCACCTATATCATTCGTTTGAAAGGCGATACAGTTTCTCGAAATTTAATCCTCTCTTTGCACACTACTACGGATCGATCTCACCTCCGCGCTGTGTATTCGGGAGGCAGGGTGGCAAGGGTCCAACCGCGTGTATAGCAGGCCGCGTTTTCTAGTAATTGCATGCCGGACCCGAAAGAATTTATAGACCAACCCGTAACCGAAACTTCGCGCCAGACGGTGCTGCAAAGTTCACCTCGGGGTTAAGGAGGGACCGGCTTAAATACGCGCGTGACTGCCAGCCCCGTATTTCCCAAACGAGGAAAACACTCGGTCAATTCCCATGAAAGTGCGACCCGGTCGTTACTAGTTTTCCCGCATTTCCTAATTCCACCTATCCTCAAACCCCACGCCGATAATATCTTACCTGGAAATGAAGTTTCCTCCGATCGCCCCGCTCTTTTTTATCTCATCTTTCGTTTCCACTCGATTCTTGTAATGATCATCGTTATAGCTTCACATATTAGACGAATTTTTTCTACTTTTTTCTCACCCCTCATGCACCGAGATATTCAAAACATCACGTTAATGCCAGCTCGTACAGACGTGACTCTAGGCATTCGGGATAACGCAACTTCTACGTATACGAGTTTTAAAACAGCTCTGATTAGCCTAGACACGCGGCACGTGTCCTCCGCACCACGGTATTAATTATTCGCCGAGAGTTTACCCGGTTTAATTCAATTAATCCAACCCGCGTTGTAATTAGCGGCTAAGACTCAACCTCCAAAATTAGCGTAGCAAATTACGGTTAATTAAACGAAATTAGAATGAAAGCGGTCTTTTAACTGCGCGACTACATTACCGCGAGTTGTTGGGTCTACGACGTCTCAAACCCTCGCACATAATGAAAGTCCAACACGAAGTCGCGTTACTTGCTACATGGGAAATATACTATTTCTTTCCTTCTTTTTCTCGTCGCTTCTATCACCGTGAGAGTCTTACTTGCCAAATCAATCGACATTGTGGCTCATCCATTAGGATCAAGGTTATGATGTCGATGTGACAAAGCACGCGTTTCTCGGCATCTCATTTCCACGACTTCATCAACCATGCCTGGGTCGTACAATTTTCGAAATTTTCACGCTTACCGGGTCAGAATTTAGGAGGGGAGTTTCGCGGTTTTCGTCTTTGTGTACCATCATTCTTTCGGTCCACTTCTTTAGGAGGATCTCTACTGTGTGCCAAAAGCGTCTCTTGTCTCAGCTCTACGTATAGATATACATATACATACAACGCGGGCGCCGCGAAACGCTTGAACAAATTTTATTTCACTCCCAGAAGGGCGTTTCGTAATGCGTTGCGGCTGTTTCGTAGAAGTGATGGAAAGTTCTTGTTTTCATCTGAAATTCTTCAAGCCGTGACTGCTTTACGGGATTTCAATCACGAAGAATGAAATTTTTGAAATGAATAACATTTTTTAAGGACTAACTTTAGACTGGATTCGAAAAACTTCAATTATTCTTACAAACCGCCAAGCTGGCATGAGAATTACAAATTACAACATTAATCTTATCAAAAATTGTTTCAATTGAATTCTCTAAATTCTATCATGAAGAATCCGTGAGACACGGTTCTAAATAAAAACCGATACCTTTTCCTACACGGAACTAGCGTTACAACACCGACTACCGAAGTCCTCGTTGAAATATATCGCAAGTAAACGGACCGTCGGTTTAAACTTTTTTTCAGTAGGATGGCGAGCGGTAGCGAAACGACAGTGAAAAATTGAGGTTTGAAATTGGTTTGGATAAAAACTCGAACCCTTTTCCGTCGAAGGGATGAGCCGAATAATTTTCGGACGATTGGTTTTAAATCTTCCGCGGGTAAATTGGATCAACTTTCTCGTACGTCACAGGTTATTCGTTTTCATCTCTTACCGGTCATCGTGAGAATAATCGGGGATGATTCTTCGAGCGTAGAGGGGGGCGCCACCCTCCGATATGTAACCGTCGCAGAGGTCCGACAAGGTTCGGCTTCCGACCCCGGGTCCGCCACCGACGCCGATTCCTCCCCTCAGGACTTCCCTGTCGCTCAGATACCCGGAGGCAATATCACTGTCCGCGTAATCGTGACCGACGTGTCCGACGTGGTGATGCGACGAGGAATGGAGCACCGTGTACTGCCGCGTCGTAGTTCTGCTCGGCAACGTCTGCAGACCTCGTGCACCCGGGGTGTACCCGCGGAGGAGAGGCTGCATCGGCTTCACCGTCATCTCCGTGTCCTCCTCGGCGACGGTGCCTCCTCCTCCACAATTTGGGACTTCGGATAAAACCTAGATGAAGAAAACGATTGGTTTTAGATCTCGTTGAAAAGTTTCGAAGGGTTCATGACAGTGCCCAATCCAATCCTAATAGATTTCGACAAATTTATAACAGGAAGCGATATTTTTTGTCAGCTAATAGTAAACAGTGCTTTTATCTTCGAACATTAAAAGGTATAAAAAAATAAAGTATTCGAGTTGTACCGAACGAGCATAAACAGAGAGAATTCAATCCAATACGATTCTTGGAACCCTTATCACAGATCATTCTGTATGTAAATGTACACCCAAGTTCTCATGTTTTTACTTCGTATATACTTCGTAAATGAATTTATTCTATCGTTATCGTGTTTATTCAAGACCGCGTAAAGTCCGTATTTTTAACGCGAATCTACGCCTCGATGCGTGTAAAGTAACTGATTAATTGCCGCATTACGGCTGATGTATTGAAATCAAACTGACAATGAGAAGATACCCTAATCTTTAACAGCTTACAAGAAACGAAATTCATACTATCGATGAAGCCTGTTATATCGATTCGAAAGTGTTGTGGACCTTTTCAAACCGTCTGGACATCAGTTAAAGCAGACGGTTTGGATCTCCATGCGATACTATATTCATTCATATATTTTAGTGTAGAATTTTATAGCATTTGGTAGAGTGAAAAAAAATAAAAGTGGAAGATCAAATCTATTTCCCGTGGTCCAAAGAAGCCGTCTTTCCGGCAATCAATAAAGCACCGATCAACGATGATAGAACGAGTGTAAGCTCGACCGACCTTTTCCATTTGTTCGAAGGTAGTCTCGATTTTCCTGTTTGGAATGGTTTTGATGTCACTTCCGCTCTCGCTGCTCGGCCTGTATATGACGCTGCTATCGCTCGAGTTACTCTGCCCAGTGCTGTTCGAGTTGCTGTGCGAGCTCTCGGACATTAGGTCGGAAATACTGGGCATCGGAGAGACCATGGCGACCGTGTTTGGATCAAGCTTCCGGTGCAAGCTGTCAGCCTTGTACTTGTTGGGCGTTGGAGTGCCGAGATTGCACGGATCCTTGGGGGGTTTCGAGGTGCCCTTGACGAGCGCGGTGGGTTTAGGAATGCTGGACCCAGGAGCGAGATTTTGCATCGAATTTCCCAAATTACTGCCCAAGTTGTTCGGGGGCGTTTCGAATCCCTGACCGGAGGGACTGGCGTCGGACTTGATTTTCTTTTGGCACGAACTGTTGTCACCTTGCCCAGAGTTGTAATTATCGGCTTGATTACCGCTGTCCGTGACGTGAAGAGAAACCGGTGACATCGGGACTTTTGTCGAGGACTCATTTTGGTTCGGTGTTCGAGCTTCCGCGGTCCGCGTTTCGGTGGGAGTTGTTTTTTGATTACCATTTTGCGCCGAGGGCGTTATGTCCGCAAAATACTGCTTCTCGTTGCCCTCGTCGACCGTCGAAAAGTGGTGCTGTTGCTGCTGATTCGTCTCCAAGTGATGATTCTGCGCGTCCGATATGTTCGAATGGTTCATTGACATGGTTTTATCGAAGGGCGAGACCTGTCCGTGGCTCGGCGAGATCGGTGACCCGGAATAATTGTGCTCCTGGACGTTTTGCTTGATGAAACCGTTGCTGTTCGGGGTGACTGCCTTCTGAGCAATTATATCCTTGTTCAGTCCATTCGGAGGGCCCTTGAGACCTTGGAGCTGAATTTTCGAGTCGGATATTTTGCCCGGAAGTTCCATTTTCGGCCGCTGGGCGTGTTTCGTTTCCGATTTCTGGTTTGCAACGATCTTAGTTTCCTGCAGAGGTGCGACTGTCTTCGGGGCCGTCAGAGCGGCGTTTGTTTTCTGGGCCTGACTAGTCGGCTTCAGGAATTCCGCATTGCTCAGTTTCTTGTCCGAGACGAGCTTCGGCGCGATGTTGGCGATTTTGCTGGTTTTCGCGTCCTCGACGGGCGGAGTGTAGGCGAGACCCTTTTCGGGACCCTTCGTCCTCGCGATTTTGCTCTGCGCCTTGGCCTGTTCCTTCCTCGCTGCCTTGGGGCTCGCCTGTTTAGCAGGTTTGGCTTGAAGCTTGGACTTGAGAGCTCTCGACTTCGGCGATTCTACCTGAACCTTGCTCTGGTCACAGAGGGAAGTCGAGCTGTCCGAGTGTTCCGACCTCGCTGACGAGAATCCGGACGAGCTTGAGGTGCGCTTTGAAACGCCGGAAGACGCTTTGCTTCGTTCCTGATTCTTCTCCTTGTTGTTGAAGAGCTTGAACTTGTCGAGAACCGAGTTCTTCCCCTGTTGCTGTACCGTCGGCTGCGGCGCTGCGTACGGCGAGGCCTGGGGCGCCCTGAGACCACCGGGTCGGCCGACGGTCGAGGCCCGCGGGCTGAAAACAAGATTCACCGAGTTTAGCATATTTCAAAACCGGGCGGAAATTCATGCGAGAATCTACGAGCAGCAGAAGGGCGGAATCCCTCGGGTGCTCATCAAACTACCACTTGTTGGGCAACTCCGGAATGGGTCGTTCGGGGTCGAACACCTGCCACGTACATGCACCGGGGTAACGATCTTCGGAATTCAGGGGGGTGGAACAGAGAGGATAAGAGAGTGCTTCGTTACCCGTTAGAGAGCATGGAGGGTGTCGAAATATTACAGCTCTGTGTACCATCAACCCTCGCGACGCCTGCAGGTTCATCCCACGAATTTGTAAAGATTCAGTGAAATTTTCGACACAGCAAAGATACACGGGGTTTCAACCGGCGTCAATGGACCACCGCTAACCGTCTAGTTCAAAAACACCTTTACACATGAGGAAAGGAGAAAAGCTCGTGCAATCCATCGTTGCGCAGGTAATAGCTACATTTGGCAAATGAACGAAAAAACGAGGGAACGCGAAGACTGAAGAATGACGGAGGTTTGTAAAAGGAACGGGGTGTAGTAAATGATGGCCGTCACGAAACCGCTTGATTTAATATTCCCGGAGCGTTTGGAGAAGGGGATGAACAGACAAAGCCCAGCGCGTACATGTTTGCTTTTCCGTTTTCTTCTACCTTTTCACCCGATGAAAGCGTGAAATTGAAAGATGGGCCGTTAAATACCCCGAAAATCCAGAAAGGCCGAGGCTTTTCAGGGGTGATGTGTATACCTCAGACGCCCGCTTTGCAGGTACCAGCTGTCTACGTGCAGACCGTAAATACGTGCCTGGGGTACGAAACACTCGTTTGCCTCCTTCGATATCGACGATGTTGGGAAATGAATTGAAGGGCTGCGGTATACGCCGGCGACAAGAAAAACCGCCCGGCTACGTACCTTGGAGTAGTTGCTGGAGGATGCCTGTTCGCAGGGTTCTGACTTCTCGGCTGGGGAATGAAGGACAGGCCACCCTGAGGGGGCTGCTGTTGACTAGGACTCGTGCTCCTGGAGCTGCTGGCGCTTCCTATCCCTCCGTTTCCATGCTTCAGTCCTGGAACGAAAATATAACCGTTGTTTTCACGAGAAGGAAGAATCAAAAAGTGCGATTGCACGCAGGCTGGTGAAAAGCAAAACCGGCGACTGTATTGCTCGAGGGACAAGCTACGGCTGGGTATGTATAATACTATTTTCGATGAACCACCTCCTGTTTAGCTTTTATGTATTCCACGAGAGGCAGATGATAATGTCTGGGTAGATGAAGCGAGGGCAGAGAGTTTCAGGGAGGAAACATGCCAAGGTGTGGTGGAAAGGGGAGAAGAGATTGCCGAGGAGACCTGCTGAGGCCCAGGGGGTGGTTGGAGTTCTCGACAACTTGCCCAGATGGCGCCACTCGGCGACAATCTCCACGGCATTTGCACGCTTGAAAGCCAAAATTATGATCGTCGGATCCGTCAGGCTCTCCCGTTTTCTCCCAGCATGTATACGTGTAGCGTTATAAATTTCTCTCTGGATCGTTAGCTCACTGCTGTGTTATACCCACCGCTTCGTAAGGATAAGAGCTTCCTGCCGGCGTTGCTGTGCGTCTTTTTTGAACTACCACGACGCACGATGCTTTTCGTAACTTATCACCATCTTCTGCCGTACATTTTGACACATTAGTTTTGAAACCTGTACCATTCGTTTCGTGTACACTAGTCATTTTTCAAACAATCTTGCCTCGAGCATATCATCTTTGATGAATTTTCAGTCCTATATTTCGCTTCTATTACATCGTTGCAAAATATTGAGAGTGATCACGGGCTTGGACTCTGATCTACAGATTTCAATATATCAATCAAAATATTAAAAACAAATTAAAAATAAGCTCACTCCAACTCTCGTCTCTTAACTAAGACTTTCAATGCTGCGCTTCGAGTAAAAGACAAAGACTACAATACTTGATCAGAATCTGATTCGACTAAACATGTATGAGACCAACGATAAATCAGATCTGATGAGAATAACGGTTACTAATATGGCTGCGCAGTAAAGCAAAATTGGAATTGATTGCATCATTAAAATTATACAACCGTACCGGTCGGCTCGAATTGAGGATGTGTCTTTGATACTTAACACATTTGACATACAGTATGAACCCCGATCATGCGAGGCTGCGGGATGGTCTACCGGATGGCGCAGAAATATTAAACCATGCGAAACACGTAGATGGTATTTTGGTGAGGAATATACGGGTAGCGATGAGGCGACTAGCACACTCGGTAATCACGACACTGCTATTTATCGCTGTGTATAAATTGGATGAAACGATGTACGTAGGCGAATATTATATATAATACATGTGGGAATGCACGAGCGTATTTATGTGCCATCAAGGGCACCAATCAACAGCTTCACGGGGGATCTAATATGATTTTCTCTCTTCGTTTCAAGTTGCCTTGATTTAAATGATATTTAAGTATAGCGCTGAGGCGAAGTGAATCTGTCTGCAAGCCAGTTGATTATAGGAATTTTTGAGATGCCAATTGAGATTTTGGTCTCGCGAAAATTCCAGTCCATTATAAATGGTGCAGCTAAGAAAAGGGGGAAGACGAAGGAAAAATCGGGGGAAAAGGGAAGGCATAGAGGTATAAAACAAAGAGAATATGAACATCGAATAATGGCTTTAATCCTGGCATGAAAGTGATCGACGGTGAGACAAAACGGAGCAAGAGAGAGAGAGAAAGGAAGAGGAAGAGGAAGAGGGAGAGGGAGAGGGAGAGGGAGAGAGAGATATGCGTCAATGATAAAAACAACGATGGTTATGTATAGCGTAGATATATCCGAGAGTAATAAAATCGGAATTTTGTCACGCGTGTCAAACTCGGGGGCTCGAGATCCGTATTTTATGACGGTTTTTACGACACCAAGGGCCCGGGGCATCGGGCAACCGTAATATAGGGTGTCAAAATAATATATTCCAAACACGTTGGCAGCTAGGTGGTGGTTGGCCGCCGTGCCGATGATAAAAGAAGAAGAGAAGACTTTAAACGTGACTAGGCATCGGCTGGAAGCTGCTTAGCCGGAACAGATGATTCATTCGGTATTGTATGCAAGAACAGTTACGTCGAAGATCGATCTTTCGTAAAATTAATAGCCCCCCCGTGACCACGATGCGCTCGAGGCTCCGAGGCCGCGTATTATTGCAACGCTCGACCTCAGGATTAGTTTCTATTTTACAATTGACGTGCGTACAATCAAGCATTACGGTATACACGTGGGTCACTTTTTCACTGACATAAACATACATGCGTGCCACATCAGCCACGTTCGTTGTTTTTTTTTTTTTTTTATCCGTTATCCCTCGGATACATTAGGATCGGACGAAAACGTCCGTTCCGCGTTTTTTCCCCATGGGCAATTGATGATCAAAGGAAAGCTTTCACGATTTTCTCCTGTGCCTGTAAATATAACAGCGAATTTACTACCGTCAAACGCTACGTGGTGAAATCAGCGGAAAACGAAAAACCAAAACGCCATTCTTTCAAAGCTAAAAATCCGATCCGTGCACGGCAGCTACAAAAATATACTCTCACGAATTTTTCGACGCTGTGTAATACGGTAAACGGATCCAATCGGCGATGTGTCATCCTTAGTTTATCTCGAATTGACTTTTTCTTATTCAAACCGTAGATATCAAAGCGGAAATATTCGTCGTGCCGGTACAGTGTACCTAATTTACTATTTTGACAAACATTTGGCTCGCACAAACTGCCGCAAGTGAATAGGAAAGAAAACCTCGACACGGAATAATATTTGAGTAAACAGGACAGGCATTCTAAAACAACGGAGGCGAAATTCGATGAAGAAAATTGAAACGTGTGTGTAGCGATTTGTTCTCATCCCTTGGCACATATCCGCACGAGCTCTCAGATCCCTACACGAAACATGATCCAATTTTCTTTCAGCATCTAGGTCACATGCTGAATAGAATAAATTGAAATCGGCTACCTGGAAGCGTTCATATCATATGCAGTATATACGCCAACTCCCGTCCCCGTGCAATTCTTTTCTCTGATAAAAATTTCCTCTTGGCAATCTTCCCTCTTTGTTATTTTATAGGTTGATTCGATCATCGTTTGAGAGCACCCTGTACAATCGATTCAAACCTAACTGCTCTGCAGCATGTCACAGTACGACAAACTTCGCAACTACAACATAGATGCTGATTATATTTTTGCCAGAAGCTATCCCTCATTTTCCGCGTCTCTGTCACACGCAACGTAAGAATGCAAATGAAAACTCACGTGTATAGACCAGAAGGAGGTTTCGCAGTGTTACCGATAAAAAAAAAAAAAAACTGCGATACAGCGGCACAACGAAGATGAATCCGGGCTGAACTCTGAAGTGTCCAGAAATCGCCACCGGAGCAATTCAGCTCTCTACGTAGCGCGAAGAGACGGACAGGCGACTAGAAGCGATGCATTGACCACGCGTTTTACCCATCGCGAATCGCACTCAGTTAACACACGAAGCCTGAAGGCACACACGTCACTTTAGCCACTCGGCGATGGACTCGCCGATTGACGGGCCAAGGAGATTAACTTCAGAGATTGTCAACTCGGCGATAACGACACCCGGTCACGCGTCCTCGGCTAAGCGGGCACTCGAAATGGGAACCACGTTGAGATTATGCGTGCAGGAGTAGTTAAGAGTCCATTACACGCCGGTATGTGTGCCGCAATGTCGAGCTGCCCGGTCGGTCGTCACATCGGGGATATTCCTACGGTTTACGAGCAATTGGAGCTAATCTTAATTGCCCACTCCGTTGAGTTTATCTTTGCTTTTTTTCATTCACCCGCGTACATTTTTTATTCATTTCTTTCTTTATTCACATTCGGATGCGGTCGCTTTCCTGTGTTCTCAAGAGCTTCTTGCGGAGCTTGAAAACCTGACGATTAGTTTTGCGGTGGAACCAAGATTCTTGCTGGATGCAGGGTTCGGAGATGTACGATCTCGGAAAAAGAGAAAAATAACCATACAGAGATAAGGAAGAAAGTTTTATCTCTACGTGCCTAGCTGCTTCGATAAAAAAAGAAAAAACGAAAAGAAAAGAAAACCGGCGTCTCTCGAAGAGACAGCCTACATTGACTTACGAAATACAAACAATCGTCTTTCTACGAAGCATTGCATATTGTTCAAAGCTTGGATTCGCCTCCTACGTCTGATGGGAACGCGTACTTTTTTGTAACCAATGTGCTTCCGATTTTTGTGTAACGTTATCGTTTTCAGAATGGGGTGTAATATTTACTTTGGCGATACCCTCGCACACCCTCTTTCGAAAAATGTTGTTACACAGACCGGTAGTTGCGACATCTACGGGCGATATCTTCTTTCCTTGTACGTCCGTGACGTCAGAGTAGGATAAGAAGCTACGAGTGTCTGGAGAGTCTCGCGCCGTTTGACGGCTAACCGATAATCAGTGGTTAGTCACCACGGCCACCGTTTCATACGTTATAGACGAACAGCCCGTGCTCTATTCATAGAACGCTGAGTCTCGCGTGCATGTGCTTCTCTAGCGTACTGCAAACTACTATACCTACTGCCAGGGAAAGTGGAGATTTGAAGATTTTTTTTAAGGGCTCTCCAACAACGACGGTGGGCCCTTCACGTCTGGAAATTAGCTCTGGAGTGTCTAGAGCCTCCTGCACACTCCATTAATTACGATCTTTCCGCTCGTACGATGCGTACCGCGCTAGTCGGAACTGCACACAGTAGCCTCTCTTTGGCCAGAGGCTACTTTTTCAACGCACAAATACTCTGCGCCTCGCTCTTGCTTCTTCCATTGATATGTAGATAAAATTACCGTCGTATTGTGAAGAAAGTACGATGTAAAGATCCTTTGCTCCAGTGGGATTCCGAAACAAATTTTTATGAATTTTACCGAGAATACTGCTATACTAGCTCAATATTTACCGAGAATATCCATAGATTTTTCCTCGTTATTTCGTCTCGACTTCAACTTTACCGAAACGCAGCACGGCAACTACAAAAGGAGGAAATAACGAGGCCCTGTATTCTTCGGGCGTAACGTGATCCAAGGTACAACTTTGCAAGATAAGGATTGGACATATTCGTTGTCGAACATTTTTCCTATTCGAAGTATTGACCAACGCAAAAGGATGATAGACAAACCAATATTGAATCAAACGAGGCAGCGGAATCAGTACAGTAGTTCCGTAGTAGCTCTTTTATTACTGATATGTTCGACGGAAGACAATCCAAATTATTTCCCCTGACGAATATACGGCTAGGAAGTCATCTCTGTTTCAATCAAAGCTAAAGAAATTCTAGAATAGATACTAGAAAATACGACACAATTTTTCTGTTTTCCAGCTGCATCTTTTGCATAATTGATCGCAGCAATACAGGACTATTCGTCATCGTCTGTTCCTGTAAAATTACGCGTATATAGCCAATGAAATATTATTTGCTTATTATTCAATTTCTCAATATTGGTGAAAATCATGGCCTGTCTAAAAATTGATTTTAGTTTTTTTTCAAATCTCGCAATATCTCTATTTCACCTCGGGAATCAAAACACACGGTTACGTCGTTGCCCAATTGAAGTATAAAAATTACTTTCCGAGCAATCGGAAACGGTATTTAGTATAAAGAATTGCGTTTCGCTTAGTAATAAATTCCAATGTCTGCTGAGAAACGATACGAAAGATACTATCCGCGATATTTCACGATGAAATACGACCGTCCTCGTCGAGCAGAATTATCTCTTAATACCCCGAAGGATTTTTCCCGTGCGGTATGTCGAAGTAGGTATAAGGTATACCTTGACATGTAGGTGGGTGTTAGCTAGCGCTACGTTAATATTGACGGTCGATGTCGACGAGCCCTGGGGACGGGGCTAATACCACCAAGTGTTTCGACGCAGCCTCCGCATGCGAGAAACGCCGGCGTCGAAGTACGCGGCGTAGCGTCGCGACGCGTCTCGTCGTGTCTGCTTGCGGATGGAGTAACTCTGCGATAACAGACTGCATTTGCATCGGTTGAATACGTAACGATCGAGAGCTTCTCTGCAGTCTGTTACTACGTAGCGTTCACTTTCAGGGTGTCTATTATCTATTACGTTGTTTAGTTTACCAACGACGTGCGGTTCGGGGACGAAGAGAATGGATCCGCACGCGTCCGGATCCCTCAAGGGTGGAAACAGGGGGGTGTCAGTCAGGCTCAACAGACTTCGTGTTTTAGGGGATGGAGATAGTAGATGAGAGAAGGGAAGGGATGGGATGTGAGTCATGGGGCTGCTACGGCCTACTGATTGAATATTTGTAGATCTGTATCGGAGACAAGCCCTATCATGTATACTTATATCACACGATACACTCGCGAGAAGGCGAGCGAATTCCACTCGGTCACCCTAGCAGTTCACCCTGAATTTTGCTCCGAAACTTGTACGGAAACAAGAAACCAGTTAGCGCACAAGCTGTAATTCTCGCTGTCAAATATCGACACGTGTGCATGGATGAGCTTGTAATAAATCCCATTTTTTAAGGAAAATATTGTATCTATCTCGAAAAAGATCCTTCTTGCTTCTGTATATTCAAATGCCGATGATCCGTTCATCTCGAACGCGCGTCCTCATTATCCGGAACTGAGAAATGGTTGCTTTTACAACGAAAACTGGAATTCTAGATTTTTCACCTATATACATGCACTAATTTGTACTAATTGGACTCCCGTCTAGCAAGCGAGCATAAAAATAGATGCTACACGATACATTCGGGGGTGAAAGATGGAGGGGAACGAGAAAAATGTCTAGAATATTATTTGAAGAAGAAGATGCTTTCCGCGGCCAAATGTATTCTTCAAATTAAAATGGAATTCGAAAGATTAATGTTAGCGGCAACAGCGATGACATCCCGCCTCGGTAGAAAGTTCAGTACATAGATATAGATGAAAACAGTCCGTCGAGCAAGGATCAAGTGCGATTGAAAATCAACTAAATTGTCAAAATTTCCTACGTCAATTCGGAATCGATTTCTAGAATGATAATTTACTTGTGTTAAAAATCATTTGCAATTAGTAAGCCCACGATTTTCAGTCAAATGGATCACTAACTTTTGAAAAAATTTCAAAACATATTCGACTGAATCTTACATACCTACACTATATTGAAAATGCGTAAGAAAAATGTATATATATACGAGAAATGATAGAGCAAAAGAAGAGAAATTTAGACGATTGAACTTGGCGATCATTTCTCGTAATATCTCCTAAACGAAGTGGAAACAAAGAATGTGTCTCTCGACACGAACGGCTCGAGCCACCCCGTACATCGATTATGGGCACACATCCATATGTATAGACGTAAGGTATGTAGATGCGAAGGTTAGAGATCCCGTTGCACTTTGAGCACATACCCATGGTAATGTAAACCTAGGTTGTTTCGAAGCTCGTCCCCGAAGGGCGAGGAGAGAGAGGTTGGAGGGTTGTCGGTGAAGTAGGCGCCGGGCTTACCGATCGATCGTGTATACCGTTAGGTGAGAGAGGACGATTTATATTGAGACATCGGATAAAGAATTGCCGACATGTGTCCTAGACAGCCCGGCTGGAGTCCTGGCTAGGCGTCCCTGCAGCCTCCCCGTGACACACGCTCGGCTAACCCCACGAGCTGGATGTAAACGTGTGTGAAAGAAAGGAGAGAGGAGAAAAATAACCGAAAGAAATCAGAAAAAAATTGTTACGAGACGAAGGAAATAAGACAAGAAACTGACGGCGCGAGGGCGCGGCGCTTCGGTAAATTATTGACCCATCTGGATATGGATGGAGGAAGAGGTGATTCTGGACTAAACATCCCCGACGGATTAGCCAAACGTACCTCTCCACCTTTCATACTACCTCTACAGTATTACTCGCTACCACTAGGTGTGGGAGAATAAAATTTAATCATCTTTTCTCGAAGACTTAATAAACTCCGCCAGAGTAAGCCTCTTATGAAAATTTGACGCGGATGAATTGAGCTCAACCCTATATATACCCACCCATTCACCCATTCTGCACCTACCCTATACCGTACCGAACGAAAGATAGGAAGCTGTTGAGTCGGGCAGCCGGATGAGAGCTTGGCAAAGGAAATTTAACTACGCAAATATAAGGGAAATTAATTAGTATGCTTTATATGAAAAGTTTATACCGCACAGAACCGCGGCGGTATGCTGAGCTCGTTACATCTGCTGTGTTAACAACAGGAAAAATTGTTACAATTAACCGTGCTTTTATCGACTCCTTAATTACACAACGAGTATATTAAACTGCGAAACTATTCGAGTAATTTGTTTTATTTCTAAATAACGAATATCGGTGGACGACTAATAATTTTTAATCATATTTCCGTCCAATTTTCAATGCGTTATACAGCTCATTATACTCGATCATGCAATAACCGAGAATCAAATTTACTTCGAACAAGGTTTGTATTGTTTCAAGCAGAGAATTGAGTTCGCCATTCGCATATAAAAATCATTGAACTATAAGGGTAATACCAATATCACTTTTCTGAAATTGACAAATTTTACAGCTAGCGAGTACATAGACTGGAACATGACATATTTTTAGCGCTACAAAGACACGACAAAGATTATCCCTGTACCTATAAATATCCTAAGCGAAGTTATCAGTTCGTTAAATTTGATTCAAAAGTAATAACCCGAAATTGGATGCGCTCTGCACGCGCCAACGCTCGCCGTGCAAGGAATAAAAAATAGAGAACAAAAAACAGCTCACGGAATCCCATGTGCGTATATCCCGTGATGGGAAAATAGGGTGTGTGCGGCGCGGGTGCATGAAAAATGTAACTCTGTATATACCAAATTGGCTTCATCCCTCGAATCAACCCCTAATCCAATATCCTATCGAGTCCTAAGCCGGGTCTATCTCCCTAAGTCTGGCCTGCAACGGCGAAAAAGGATTCTCATATCTCCTAGAGACGATTGGTGGAAAGCGCAAGCTCGATCCTGACTGCGCCTAGATTTTCGTCGGCAAGGGTGGAGATCCAGAGTGCAGGTTTGTCCTTGTCCTCGTCGAGTGAGACTTGTCGTTTTTGAGTTCGGGTAGAGAAGGAGGAGAAAAAGGAAAAGCCGCGGCCCTGCCCCCCGTACAAATGCGTGAAAATCAAATAGCTTCCCGGTGCAGCGTTCGAGAGATGAACAACTGTTGCCGCCAGTCATTCGACAGGCCTGTTCTTCTCTTTTTCGGCCCTCCGCGTCCCCCTGGAGCAATTCCAGAGTCAACAGTCACCAGTTTCTGCCTCGTACAGCCTTGTAAATTAGGCCGCGTTTCTGTCAGCCGGGAAGAGAATATGAAGGAAAAAGAAAAAAAAAAACAAGAAAGAAAAAGAAAAGAAGACCCGAAGTCCTTTTAATTAAGATTTTTACGACGGTCTGGTACTTTCATTAAAAATGTTATATATCGCGCTGCCCGACTTATGCGGGGGACATGCAAGAACGAGCAAAGCACCGAAGTATCGGGTGGTTATTATACGAGCTCCATCAATTCCCTGGAAATCCCGTTATCCTTGATAATTACAAGCTGGAACGAAGGTTTTTTGTACCTTCGAATATGCCATCTCTTGCGTAACGGTGTACATCAAAGAAAAAAAATCTCTACACCTCCGCGAATCGAGACTTTGCAGCTGGTGCCATTGCAGTATGAATAAGAGGTTTTATTCGGAATGAAAAAGACTCCGACGTATGAAAAAACCTGAATCTATCGAATAAATAATTTTCACAGGTGACCAGAAAATACGCAATAATGGCGATGCGTGGGTTCAACTCTCGGGTCGATCGATTGCGGAGGAAGAACAAGAGTAAGCAGAAATACACCAATTGCGGTAAAGATAAAAACAATAATAAGAGGAATCCTAATAAGGAAGAAAGAAGAAAAACAACTACTACTATTCGACATCGCAGTGATATAAAGCTGACTGCTAGAGGCTATAAATAAATTTTTAACCCTCGAGTCTCTCAGATCTAGCTGCATAGGCCCGGAGCGAGAGAAAAAGGACTGCGAGAGGACCTAAAAGAGTTTTCTGCCTTCACTTGAGTCACTGCAGTATTTTCTCTCTTGTGTGCAAGCGCAACTCCGTCTACTATACCGTCATTTACCCAACTGCACCTCGACCCGCGTAGTGCATACCTACGCCTGCATCTCCTGCCTGCAGCTTTTTTTGCACAAGCGCATGCGGATATTATACCGGGCAAAGATGGTCCACAACCGTACGGTAAACAGCGCCTTCCCACTTATACACGTCTCGAAATCTACATGCATCTACATAACGTCTACATAGTGGAATAGGGGTGGTGTACAGGAGACATGCGGTACGGTGAATAGACGATCTAGACATGCGTTTGTGTGCGGCCGCACTCGCAACTATCCATAATTTTTTCTGCAGCTCTTTAAAGGGACCGAAGCCTGAACCACCTCGCGTTTTGTACGACTGAGGACGAAATGCTTTCAGATTCTCTTTACCGCGTCTTTGACCCGGTACCGGAGGAAAAATGGTCAAAGAGAAAAAGGAATTCTAGAAGATTAACATCAGGTCGCGACTCACTGAGCGACAAATCCTGCAGTCTGCAGGTTGTATCGCCGTCAGTGCGTGGAACACAATCGTAACCAAGGCGTGGGCAAGATCAGTACACGCGATTGCGACTGAGGAATAAAATTATAAGCTTCTTTATTTCCGGTACAAATATTTCGTGGGGTCACCCCTTCGTGTCGTTGAATTTTATCGACGCATATTCACGAACCGGGCTCATAGCGAACAGGAAATGAGAAAATAAATCTAGGGAAAGAATGTTTCGGCGGTTGACATGGTGATGGTCTAAAACTCCCCAGGTAGATCTCAAGTATTGCTTATACGCGACAGAGTCTATCACTTGCATCGAGGAGAGCGAAGGAATGGGAAAAATAAGTGATTGAAACATGATTCCGGCTGTCTAAGTAGAATCGATAATCCGAAGTAAGTGATCGGACCCTCGTATAGAAGCAGTGATTTCCGTTTCGATAATGACGGTAAAACGGAAACGAATCAAGGGTAGGTACTGTTCAACGATGCCAAATGGCTTGAATTCAATTGGAATTTGACGAACACTTGTCCCAAAACTTCGTACCGAAGGGTCCGTATTCACGGATTCGCCAACTCCGCTCCATAATCACGATTCACGAATAACGACAAAGTACGCACCCCTTCTTCCGACCGACTCACAATTACAGAAAATCTCTGGCGCCTAAATTCCGAGCAGCAAAAAAATGTCCGCACGCAGAAGTCTGAGAAAATGAACAATTGCTCATCATTCTGATACCATGCATTATCCACAGTGCTCTTGATATCGTTGAACTTTTATATCGAGACGATGCAACTGTGCGACAATGCGAAGAAAACACAAAATATAAAATCTTGCTCAACTCACGCACACGAACTAACGGCCGCATCATCTGCCGACCAGGACCCTATAACGTAAAATACAAAAAGACAACACCGACATTGAACTCACCCTTGCAGCGAACACGAAGTCCGTGACCATCGTGGCGTTGAGAAGGAGAAAATACTCTCTAATTGGCTCGGAGTCGGCGATTAACCCGTTGATCAGTGGGTAAAAATTTATAAAAACCACATCACCCAGCGCAACTGCACCTCTCGGTGCAGCCTCCCTCGAGAAACTGATTTTTATTTCCGACATTTCCTTTAGCGAGGTAACACCGACTCACTCCCGTGTTCGCGGCCTCGGCTCTCCGTCTCGTTGTTTAAGGCCGCCCACGCGGCTCGGTGTTGGTGTTCTTTTATCAACCGAGGTGTGTGCGTTTTTCATGGATCATGAGACCTCGGCTCGCGGCCGGGTCTCGGTCGGTCTCCGACTCTACGGTACGGGTTTCGAGTACCTGCGCCAGCACCCCCGACACCCGCCGACCGGCGCACGTAAACGCGGTTCGCACCCCGTATGGTGTGGGGGTAACGCGCAGAAACCAAGGCCTGAGAATCAGCCTGGCTTCAGCCCCAAAGCACCGTTGTGAGGGAGGCACGGGGGACCTCGGCACAATATTTCCATGTAATTGCTGCATCGACGGAAATCTCACGCGAGTGAAGAAAGATCCAGCCACGCACACTAGCGCACACTACCGCCCATAACCCTGCTCCCCACGCCGTTGCGACCAATTAGATTCAAGTCTCGCTTTCATTAGTCTTCTATTGGTCCGCGTTCATCCCCGCATACGGGTCGGTTCCACGGATTTCGTCGCGGAATCATATCCACCAATAATTTTAATAAACCTCTGCTGTGTACAGGTAGGTACTCGGTGTCGTTGTGAATTATTTAAATTCCTGATTGTGGTGGAGCCAGCGTTGTCGTCAACTTCATGAGCATCGAGGCCGCAGTGTCACACGCCGTGAAAATCGAGTCGAATTAAATCGAGCTTATCTAAAGATCCCTTTCGACGACTATGCGACTCGGGAAAGAGTTGCGTGTCACGATTGAATATGACCTTCTCAAGGTGCAATACCTTTTATCGCTCAAGGGGGTTATTCTGTAATTTGTGTTATAATTGACGCCGCTTTGACCTGTCGGGAAGCAGGTGAAACGCTAAAGTTACTTCACCACCCGTGATTGAGTTACAGAAAACGAGTCATGACCGATAAGAGGATCACGGATGTTTGACAGCGTCAGTATTTGATTACGTGATTCAAGTTCTGGACGATCAGCCGTGACTCAACCCATAAATGCGTAACCTGCAACTTGAATTTCCGAAACAAAGGTTTCAAGCCGAGTCTCGTTGTTTTGAACCCCCTGATATATTAATAGTACTCCGAATCTTTATCCGGATGATGCGTACACATGTATTACCGAGAAACAGTACGGACGGTCACGCTGTGGCAACTATGCTCATATCGTATGTACATGTGTAGATGTATAAACCGAGTCCCTCCGCACGGAGTCAGAAAAAGGGAGAGAGAAAGAGAATAACCCGAAGGGTTGTATTTTTAACCGGAGAGATTTAAAGGCCCGCAAATGTTCTCGGGCAGTACTTCTCAGCCTAAGTAACTTCGAATATCTGACACGTGGTTCGACAGCGTGACATTTTTTCGCGTGTTTTTCGAACCAAGCACCCCTGACATGGTCGCGAACCGGGTTAAGGACCGGTCCGAGGTTTACTCTCTGTCGTTTTACCCCCTTCCTGCTTTTCTCTTCCTCTGTGACGACCTCTTTCTAGCCCCATTTTACTCTTCTGCTGTAGATCCATTGCTCCTCTTCTCGGGCCTCGTTAGTTGTTACGTTAGATCGTTACCCGAGTCAGGACGGAGATACTTTATATCAGTGCTGACGAATATTTCCCACCGCCCTCCTTCGAAACTAACATCCCTGCGCGTACGACCATTACGTACACTCTGCAGGGTGACCCCTCCTTCCTAGGAGCTGAAACTACTTGAGACACTGCGAGATTTCACCCGGATTACCTCGGCGGGTCCGAGTCCAACTCCCGGGAAACTATCATTGCTCGCTCCGTCAGTCTAGGCGGTACTAATTAGTCCCTCAATCCACCCGCGAAACTTCTCATCCAGTTCCTTGCCTTCTCATATTCGAGAGCGTTACTTTTCAAGATATAATTACGCCTGGGGGGGAATTACGAAAACCATTCCAGTACCGCTATTTTTATTTCAACTTTTCCTCATATACACGTCAGGTATACCGAATATCTTTACAATCCGCAGCACAATCAAGATCTATATGATCCTTCATCTCGCAGTCAGAGAAATAAATTCGGGTATAAGGTTATACACAGATTTTCTCCAACTTTTTCACGCTCCATCGAACGTTTCAAATAAAGTGACACGATCGCTGAAACGGCTGCGGGTGAATAAAAAGAAAGTTGGCAAGATGTTGCGGCGTATATCCATATCTACATAGATACGCTTACTTATATATGTATACCTATACATAAGATACTTGCAGCGTGTCGAATTATCTGTTACAACCCTCCGGGGAAATCTTTCCCCAAAAATCATCATTTTCATAACACTTGGGCAGACCCCATATAGACGCGCTGGGCGGCAGCTTAACTTCTGCCACCCCATAAACTTGATAAATTTCATGGGCAACCCCCTCAACCCTCCTCACGGTATCTGGTGCAGCTTCGCGTCTCGGCTCCGTGCAATACCCGAGTCGGCAGCAGGATGACTGCAGCTTCCTGACTGGCTCGTAAGCGTTAAGTGCTAAGTAGCGTTGAATCCGGTAGAATCAGCGACGAGGGATGCACCCCGAGTCCCAAGACGTACCGCCGGCATGTACCGAAGGTGAATTCGTGAGTCGTCGGTTCTCCGCTCCTCGCATAATCTCTCTCTTTCTGCTTTAGTGCACGGTTATAGTGCATCCATCGGTTCCTCCTCATCCCTGTGCCTATGCTCAGAGAGAGCCCTTCAGCGTTGCGACGCTTTTAAGCTCTCGGCCCCGTTCACAAACAGCGATCGTTGCCTGGGACGTTTACGAGACGGATACACGTAATCGTGCGTGAATATTAAGTCTTACAAATAACCGAGTTGTCTGTTATTCCCTCGGTAAAACTACCGTAAAGTAAAATCCTGACCTAGGGCTAGATCTGCTCCAGCCGAGTCTAGACTAAAGGATCTAATAAATAAGAACGGCATGAGCCGAGCCGTCGGAATGGGGAAAAAGGAAGAGACGGAGAATCGTAGAGATAGGAGAAAGAAGAGTGGAAAAAAACGGTTCAAAACTGTATCGTAAAACAGGGACCCGCGTCTATTTCTACCGGGCGTCCTCGACGGTGCCGCGGCGTCGACGTAGCCGTCCGTATCCAGGGAGACACGCGCTTTGATGTAGGGTATATGTACCAACGCAGAACGCGCAGCAGCATCCCCTAAACGTAACCAGAGATTCTCAACCGGGTTTTGAGTTCCTCGATTTATTTGTGCCACGGATTCTCATTGTCAGTCCAATGTTTCGTACATGCAACGCGCTGGCAGTGTTTTAATTGAACACAAGAAAAGATTTCAAAAAAAAGTCAGGCTCGTTAATGAAGTATTTATTGTCTTACCAGTACGTGACGTGTATTTTTTTATCCCCATGCATCTGTATTTCCGGCTCTTTCTCTATCTCTCTACATCTCTTTTCTCCGTTGAACTGATTAATGCTATTTTTTTTTTTTTTTTTTTCATCCACAAGCTCTCGTATGCTCATACATCGATCAGATCCTATGCTCTCAAGAGATATTTACAGTAGGTAAAGCTTCGCTGAACAACGATTCGATCAACTTTTACTTTTGTCAATCAGATTTGTAACTTTTTAAGCGAGAAAAAAATCTTGTTGCTATAAAATAAGTATAGTTTTAAGAGCCATTGCATTTTACAAAATGAATCTCTCGGTGCCGCTGTTAACGAAGATTGTTCTCTGGAGCATTCGTATCAATTCTTCAGGATCGTAAAAAAC
Organism: Neodiprion fabricii; assembly: GCF_021155785.1. Taxonomy (NCBI): domain Eukaryota; kingdom Metazoa; phylum Arthropoda; class Insecta; order Hymenoptera; family Diprionidae; genus Neodiprion; species Neodiprion fabricii. The sequence continues at coordinate 30,115,072 of NC_060241.1, forward strand.
AGGAAATTCAAAGACCTATTCGCAGATGTGATACAAGCACCGTTTGAAAGTCCGCAATCGCGAAATTGTCCCCTTATTGCTCGATAAAGACTGTCTAATTCGAGCATGTACAAACTAAATACGACATACGTACGATTACTTTTGCGATTCCCTGTTTCCCCCTCCATCATCCATGTATGTATAATACACCCATCGAATCCACTCAATATCAGTAATATTCAAAGAAAACTCCGCCCGAATTAACCCTCGCGTTTTATCAGCGGGCATACGAATGCTGGGAAGCCGGCACAAAGAAGCAAGAAGTAATCGTTCCGTTGAGAACCCTCTAGAATCAGCGTGCACATCTGGTCAGTAACATTGGGAGCCCTAGGCACGGGAGTTGGAATTATGGAGCAAAGTATAAACTATGGGGTTGCACCCCATAGGCATGGAGGAGTTTTGGTATAGAGGTGGACGTGAAAGCGGGGATAATATGGGCGCTGGCTGTACGATGTTGCATTTGTGTGGATGCACAGTGGGTGCTGAGGGACACGCAGACTCGCTTATAGACGCGTGCAGCATTAACCCCTGCTGCACGGTGGAGAGGCTGCGTGGCGGAGGCGGCGGCCATATCTCTTAAAACGCTCCAAAATGCGCAAAGGGTTGCTAAAAGGCGGAAGGCTTGACGGGGGCTAATGGGGTTTTCTCCGTTAAACCAAAACCCATCCCCTTCGAAAGCCGAATTTAATTTTCCCCTCTTTCGCAACCCCGCGTATAGGTATAATCAACGGGCAGCGGGAAGATTTTCACAAACCTACAAGGTACGCAAGACCCTTGGGGGAAGTCGGTCCGCGGAGGACGAGAGAGTGAACTCGACGCAATTCGGTCCGGCCAGATGAGTGGCGTTTAAATAATTCACGAATCGTTTCGCTCGGAATCTCTGCTCGGAATTCCCACCGACCCGCCCTCCTCCGACCGGGGACTCGTTTCACGTTTAATTTACTAAATCTTTAGGACAACCGCTCGAAATAAACACCTAGTGGAAAACAACAAAATTACACTGTTATTCCTAAATCGAAACACAGCACGCGATGCCCAATATATCCGTATATAAGGATATACTTATACTAAGAATCACGAATGCTGTAGTAACGGATAGATTTGCTGTCTTCGTACGAGTGTTGGTTTTATGCTGGGTGGAACATTGTACTGAAGTTGTATTGAGTGTTGCATTACAGAATCGGAATAATCCTGATACTGCAATGGGAAATCCGTCTTTCACCATACATCGCATGCAAATTTTTAGCATACCCGTTTTTCCGTGTACATTTTCTGCCATTTCGATTCTCGTTCGTATAGATTTAACCTAATGTGAAAGCATGGGTATAAGACAAAGTTTTTCCACGAACGGTCGATAACAACGCACATCATGCTTTAAAGTTCGGATGAAAACCGGTCGAATGAGGACCCTTTACGGCCCCTGATATCCGTTTGACACATTATGCGTCTACGTTTAGATAGACGACGGATTTTCCCCGTGACCAGAACTAAGAATATCGGTAATTTAATCAGGCATGAATAATGTATTAGTATTGATTGCGGTGACTAACCGAGTTGCGTTTGGTGAGCCGGCGACGGTGCAGGCCTGACTTTGTCCGGAGGACATCTTCTCGTGGCAGCGACCGTCGCAGGCAAGGGGATGCTGGTTCCACCCTGACCTCCCGGGCCGGCGACACCCGCCTGCTTGTTGTAGGGCGAAGGCAATCTGTAATCAAATTGAACGAAATTATTTAAGGAACGATTTGTCCATGCAGTCAAATTTATTACTCTATTGCAAACGCGAAATTATCGCCTATATCAGTTTCCTGTACTTCGATACGTACTGTATTCATAGTACACACGCATGAGTCCCAGACGCTCCACCCACGGTAGACATTACAAGCCTCTCCACACGTGGGGTGAAACGACCGTAGATACCAACGATTCGGATTGCAGCCAGTGTTACTTGATTCACATGTGAATGGAGACGAGGAAGGGGTGAAGGAATGTGGAGGGAAGTCTCAGATTCCTTGTCAGACCGCAAGAAGAAAATACTGACGATCGAGGGTTGGATCAGTGTCTAAAATATCTCAGACCAGCGGGATTAAGCTCTGTTTGTCCCCGATACTACGTCGGAACACCGAAATCTGACTAGATATTAATTCTATTTTCGTAAATTGCATAAATTCCAGCAAACCGTCGAAATCCATCTTCTCGGACACGGTTCATAATCATGCATCCAGACACACGTAGGTTCGTCCACTCTGTCGCGTGTCCCGCATTCGCTTCTCTACGCGAGCCGGACATGATTAACACTCACGAATGGCACGGCACGCGGTTATGTTTACTAAACTATATCGCGTAAAACACGCGTACGCTCGTGTACCCGTTACGTTAAAGGTGACGGCAAAGTGCTGCCTGACGACACTTGACTGTCGTCATGTAATGAGACGGAATTTAGCCGAGCCGCGTAACGATCATTTCGCGAGGAGAACCCGGGATCTCATCTAACTTCGCAAATTCTTAACACATGCCCGAGTGTAACTACGCGAATTACGCCAAGTCGCGATGAGACAACTCAAGTTCAACATTAATCACTTGGGAGCGATCGTTTTATTAGGAACAGTCAGAGAAAAGTGAATTTCCAACAAATTCGGAGTGCTCGTATAACGTACACTCGGAAATCGTCCCGAGTTCAAATATTCATTTTGACAATGAGCAAATACAATGTTTCAAGTAATTCCAGCACATCTCGACACGCGTTTGACATGCTCCGATACAATCAATGTCTACAGCCTATCGGCTTATGCGATTTCTTTTTTCTCTAAGTCTGCAGTGCGAGATGCACCTGCCTGGCACCTGCCGGTGCGACAAAGGAATTTTCAGCGAAGGTAGGTATCTAGAAGCGAAAGAATTCTAAGCTCTCCACAATCGGGTGCGTTGTGATGGTGAGAATTTGAGACGTATATTTTCTTATCTTTTCCCGAAAGAAGGAGAGCGGTAAAACCTCTTTGCCGGCGGTGGAAGTTTCCGATTGGGTGCTTCTTGGCTCTTGTCTCGCTAGAAAAGCGAACGAGACGGTCGACCGCGAAAGGGCGAAGCGAAAAATTATCTCAAAGCAGAGATAGCTCGGATGTTTCTCGTTGAACGGTTGATTTATAACCACGGCTCGGAGTTTTCCACCGTCTCGTCGACTCGACGTCATACTTCACCCTCCGAGGCTTCGGACTATCGCAGATATAATTTGTCGGGAAATTTATCTCGAAATAACATGTCCGCCCGCGTTGAAACACCGCGAGGTAAGGATGCCAAGCATTCCGATCTCCACTATGCGGCTCCGCAACTTTGGTATATTACTCTCGCAGCTATAAGGTGGTAGGTACTCGTACGGAAGCATGTAACAAAACACTTCACTCTCCACATACCGAATGCTCGCAAATTTGCCGTCTCCTTATATCGCATGCCAGGTTCTTCGACCGGTTTTAGTCGATGAAAATCTCGAGAGATAGATAATTATACTCGCAAGCCTACCTTACTGGTTTGATTATCGTACCTTTTTCGTACCACTGCGGTGTGAAATTTCCTTCGAAACACGTTTGAAAACAAATGTCAGAGGACTCGGTGAACCTTTTCTTCCTTATTGAAAAACAATTACAAAATGGGTACGCCATTATGTGATAATAATGAACGCAAGAGTAACTAATTGTAAGAGTAACATCATCGCATGAAAAGTTATGTAAACCGAATAATAATAATGAAACTCTACGCTGCTCCACGTTATGCTCTCACCAAGAAAAACTGTACGCCTTACGTCGGCGGTACGACAGTAGTTAGGGAGAGTTTGGTAACCAATACTGTAATTGCGGTATCTCACCAAAGTACCTACATAGCAAAGCTAAATAGAAAAAACACAGTCCGTCCACTGTACGCGATCGTTCGCTTCAGCTGTGATCGACAACTACCTGAACTGAAGTGTAAACTCTCGTGACGAGTGAAATGTAGTCGTCCCAAACTCGTAAAAAGGAACCCCATAGCTTCCCTGTATTTCGAAATGTTAATTTAGTGGTCGAGTAAACCAGTCATCCCTTCGGTAGACTATTTTCTTTCGGGATTGAAATACGGTTTATGAACCTTGTGCTCCGAATGATCGGGTACTTATGTCAAGAAATACATGCAGTGATTTCCCGATACACGGTGAAATTTTACGGTCAGCGGTTAGGTGCTGCCTGTTCGTTTATTTCGCAATTACGTATAATAGCGTGTACGCTGCGAATAGAAGTATTATGAATCGATTAGGGTTCGTTTGCGATGTAGCCTGGTTAATCGAGTGTGCGATTGATCATTAATGCAAACGGACCCGCGGTTGTTTCAACGCCGAGGAAAGGGAAAGGTAATTTGCAATTTAAAGTTACGATCACTAGACTGTGACGACATGACCATAATACGCCTCCTTTGTCGCGCAATTTGCAGAATCGAGCGAGTTCACAATCTCTACTAATATCGTACCGTGTTCCGCAGCTGCAGCTTCCTGTCACTACAGCTGAGTGTATCGTGGTAATCTCATCTAAAACATCGGCCAAAGTATGTTGACAATACAGGTACACGCGTGGCTCAAACCTAATCTTTGTCAATGTTTCCTCACGGTACACACATGCCTGAAGATTTCACCGTAGACAAAAGCAGCTGCTACGACAAATTTATGACCATGAATTGGATTGTTACTCCGGACTGTCAAATCTAGCTTGAAGGATCGTCTCAGCATTTTAACGAGATAAAAAAAACTTCACGATTAAAGTGTCTTCCATCGTTAGACTGCACTATGAATTCACCAGGAAAGAGGTTATATGAAGAGTTTAAATTCAGGGTGAGTTTCCGGTGAAAACTGATGTATGAAAAGGAAATTTCTATAGATGAAAGCACTTCGATTCTTTCCCCGTAATAATTCGTCTACTCAGCTCTATATATATACATATATATTCCAATCTCTTTGAACCCCCTCGATGTCCATTGCACGTGCGATATCGCGTTATGAAAAAAATCTACCCTTATACAATACGGTGTTATATAGTAGGCGGTGGGGTTTGATGCGTGAAACGATGAAATGAAAGGTGGGAGAAGAAGGAGAAGAGTTTGCGCGCATGCACATAAACATAAAGAAGATAAGAATAGAGTCGATAACGGCGACGGGTGAATTTTGTGCACGCTTCTGAATATCGGGTCACGGTATATGTAATATCACGGGATCATCGTGCAGAGTTTCGGGAGTGGCGGTGAACCCGTGGGATCGAGTTGGCAAATACGATGTCGGAATTCCGCGCGAATGAAGCGGATGTTTAACGTCACAGTATCGCAAATCGATCGTGACGAGGTGAACACCGCACGGCAAATGGTAGCACACACGGTGTATCAAGGTCCATAAACCCGGTCTCCCGGTGCCGTAACTTAAACCTGGTTAAGTTATACACGAGAGGGTAAATATTTAGTCTGAGACGGTATCGCGGGCGGACGATTCTCAAAGGAGAGAGAACCCCCGGCCGAATCGTGGGAGGAGCCGGCGACTAAGTTTAATAGAATTTTCAAGGCGGCGAAACGGCTTTAGCGCGAAATTGGCTTCTGGAGCGGCGACACAGGAGGAACATTGCGTTGCCTATGGATTGCGCGAGATTTCCATCACGCCACGGACTTATTAAATCTTGGAATTGGAGTCTGCACTGCCGGTGCAGCGGGGAACAAAAAGCGGGCAGCACGTGAAATCGGAGGGACGTACAGTTCGGTGGATGAGGGATAGGTATAGGGGGAGGGAGAGACGAAATGCAGTAGACATCAAAGTTCGACTTGGAGGCTGCGTGACTCTGAGTTATACGCTTGGAAGAAATACAACTCGAAGTCAAGTTTGTGCCGAGCAGTTTGTACGGCCCGGCATTGCAGTGATTCAATGCCTTGGCAACGGATAGGCTGCAGACTGGCTCCCCTTCCTCTTCCAGCACCCCGATCGTTGTTCAAAACTTACGATCGTAAGCACAGGTGTAAATTATAGTTAGTCTCTCAGCGTTTTGGGCTCGTAAATCCAAAAGAGTCTCGCGCCTGCACGCGTCGAAATTAGACCCGCGAATTGGACGGCTTACAACAATATCATCTCAAACTCGTTAAAATCTTCATTTATAAGGTTGTTGGTCCGCCTTCGGCAAGTTATGGCTAACAAATACATCGGTAATAATTCACAGCGAAACCGGATACTCGGAGTTCGGTCGGGATGAGCGTAGCTAACACCTCGAAAAGGTCCTAATTCAAGTTGACGCTCGTTATTCAGCCAGACCGGGTACAGACTCAGCCGAGGGTGTCTAACCACCCACCATTTCGTGGGCAGCTCGTGTCAAGTGGCTGCTCCATTCAGTACGTGCATATAATACAAATATTTACATACTTTCAGCTATAAGCACGATATACGTGACGGTATATTACCAGAAGTGACACTTTCAGTCACTTCGCTTTTCAGCCATCAGCCCGCCCGGTAGAACACCTCCTCGTCACTTCTCGACCGGTTTTTAAAGAGCAACTCCCGCAGAAAGCCTGGATCGTATGCACCGAAAAGTCTTTAGAGGCTAGTCCAAGCTGCATCCTTGGTGTTGATCTTTGTCTGGACGGAGTTTCAAAGTTCAATTGACGTTCAACTGTGAAACTACGTTTCGCGGTATCCAATCCATTCTCGTAACGGCAAATTCATACAGTTCATTAATTCACCGATCCGCGTCGTGTGTACTGAAATTGGCAGTGAATTTTTCAACACAGCGTACGATTTCCCGCGAAACCTGGAATTTTCCGAATCTCCAATTAGAATGACCTCCGCTCCGAATACGAAATGCTATATTTTTTGCTCATTAGGTCCATTGTAGGATCGATTACGTATGCCGAAACAAAGAAAGCCATTCGTGTCCAACACGACCTCACTCAGGGTGCCCACCCTGGCGGTCTGATATTCCTCGGTCGGAAATAACCGGCGTGTGCAGATGACGTGTTTTCATCAGCAGCAGGGAACACGGTCCGGTGCTTTCGTACAAATGTGGTGTACAGGCGGAGTCCGCGTCCGTGCCCATGTCCAAGCGGAGGAGCGTTATATAGGTGTGTAGAAAAGTACAAACGACAATTCCACCCGGGATCCAGATGCAGTGAGAATTCCGCGTGTATGCGGCTAGGCGGGGGAAGTTCCAAGGCAGAGCCATTCGTCCATCGGTCCGTTCATCCGTACGGAGTGTGGAGACGAGGAAAGGGGGGGAGGCTGGTAATTAGCCGGGCCCCTCGCGATCTCACATGTGCTGCACGCATTCGCCAACTCCGTTGGGTTGTGACGCGGTTCTGCAATTGGATGACAGTGGCCTCCGTGTGTAATAAATACCCAGGAACATGCGCCTCAGCGGACATACGCATAATCCGCGGAGGGACAGGGTGAAAAAATACACCAATTTGACGGAGTATTGTACGCTTCGGAAGGGCATGGCAGTTACTCGAGGTGCGGGGAGTTTCGACAACGGCATCGTAAACCGGGACTCCACAGAGAGATAATGAATGCGGGAGTGTATTTCTGCCCTTGTCACTTGATAATTCGATTGATCCGGCAAGGGGGATGCTGGGAAACAGCGGCAAGCCGCAGATTGTGGCCGGAAGTTACGTCGCAGGTGTCGGTTTCCCTGTTCGAGCAACGAACTGGAAGAAGCGCGAAGGACGTAAAAGTTGAAAGGATCGTTTTATCCTGCTGACAAAGCTTTCCGTGGCAAGCTCGTTGCGAAAATTGCAGATCGTTGGTATCGCGAAATCGTTGTACCACACCATATAATATATCCGCGCGTCACTGCGACGTGAAAAAAATTGGCAGACTACTTTCAAAATATCATAAGTACACTTACACAATATTTCGACGAAATTACGTGATGAGTATATTATAATGTACGAATCTTAAAATCAACCTGTACTATTCTCCGGCTGAAGCGACATGCATTGGACGCTCGAAACGAGACGGGGGAAGAAGGTACCTCGACTCAACGAAGAGCCGTGGAAGGACGGAAACAAAGCTGGACTTTAGGAATTCCGGAGGTGTGCCCCCCCAAAAAGGCGGGGGCGAGCAAACGCGCATCTGATATCGTAAATATGTCCACGGCGGCGGCACGGCGCTGCAGCGTTTTTTGTTGCTTTTAATTCTGAACCAGCTCGTCGAGCTCGCCTGACTAGCTCGGCTTATACCTTACCTGCCCAACCGGCACCATACCTCAATGTATGTTCATACGCGGCGTATGCAAGTATACACAAATGCTTCGATATGTGTTAGAGCCGTACACGAGCCTTCGCTGAGAGCGTGGCAAATCTTTCGGCTCCGTTCACGCCGCACAGACGCTCCGACATTTTTTTGTAAGTGCAAGCAGAACGGCAGGAAATTTCAATGCTTCATAATGCTTCATAAGTTCGTTCTTCCCGAATTACGTGAATTAATATACCTTGCAGAATAATCCTTGAAATAACGATTTTTCAACATTCAGAAGCTTCAATTTTACAAGTAGTAACGCATTCACTTTAACACGACTATCGGCATGACATGTTTTTAATTCGAATTCCTCTTTTTCTAGTTCAGCAAGTCGAGCGTTAATCATTCCTGATCACCTGGTAATGAACATTGTTTGAAAATGAAAATAGCACACTTGTCATTGCTATCTCCAAGTAATTATTATACAGGATGTCATGGGTCTTCCCCCCAACCAAGTCGACAATATATTTCCCTTGCAGAAAAAGAAGACAAATTTGACAGCGTAAATTTGTGACTTCTGTTGTATATACAATATATAGCATGTATAGCGAACTACATTTGTGAAAAATGCCTGTTATTAAAAAGCGAATGAAATATGTATGACGCGTTTTGGAAACGACAGGCTAGATCAGCAACGTGGAAACAAACTACAGCGTGTAAAATGTCATGCCTCATCGCTGCTTTTGAGCATTCCCACGCACACGGACATATTAGATCCCAATAGCACACCTAATGTCAAGCGATTAAATTAAACCCAAGTTCCAAAATAGCTGTGATTTCATTTCGACACTGTGTAATATGTTGCGTCGGATGTGAAATTCGCCGTAGAACAGTCAAAGTATAATATAATAACGCAAGATTAATTCTAAACGTTGGACCAGACCAGCACAGCATTCGAAGTTGAACGATCCGAGTGACTGAATTTATTGTTTACTCGCTCTCGCGATGGTTCGTCATGTGTAAAATGTTCAACACCTGTAACGCGATGCGATCGTAAGCGAAGCTACGTTAAAACTACATACAATCCTCGTTTCACGGGCTCGTGAGCACCTCTGGCCATTTACGATAAATTTTACTCTCAATGTTTCGTTCAAAATAAGAATCAACTCCTGCGGGGGATAGCTGGTGTTGGTTTCTCGTGATTTACCCAGCGTCAAAAGCTTATTATAGATAAGTATAACTACGCGTGGTGCATAGTATATTCAGGCGGATGATCGATCTCCCGAGTACCTACCTATCAGTAACGAACGGACACGAAACTGAGCCTGTATGGTGCATTATCCGAGAATGCCGTAGTCTCACTCTCTGTCTTCTTGCTGCGGAAGGAAAGGTGGCTCTCTACCCCTTCTAAATATATACCCTGCACTCCGAGAGTGCAGCTCAGCGCACTTTACGGCGTTCCTTGGTTAGGCAGACGGACAGACGGTTTGAGCGCTGGCCCGAGGGTATGACACGCAATTACCCCTAATTGCCGGAATGAATTACGGACGCGAACCTATCCGTCTACGTGCACGGAGCACATACTGGGCGAGTTAAAGGTACAACTATAGCTGGGCGTAACTATGCAATGTTCAGCCGCGATATGTACACGCCACGTCGCATATTCCGAATCCAGAGAATCCACACCCACCCGCCTCGACTACGTTAGGCCCGGCATGCACTTCGAACAGATCCCTACCGCTACACCTGGTTAAACCGTAATGATTAACCGGGTTGGTTCAATTATAACTGCAAACGTAACACGGCTGTACGAACTTGGAACATAACGTAACGCAACGTGCTCGTAACAAGGATAAATGGTCTGTAAAATAGATAATATTGTTCGAATGAATGGAACGGATTAGGGTGAGTTTGAGTAAGCGAAGACGGTCAAAAGAATTTTATAAATGAGCTAACACGCAGGTTGAGTCGCGTTTTAATATCACGAGACAATGCATAATCTGTGCGTTCCGCATTTGTCGAAGATCAACCAGTACCAATCACTTCGACAAATACTTCCTAGCACGTGAGATGCTGCTGCGACCGAACAGCCATGCATCCCCCAAATAGCTTGTAACATGTGTCAGGCGTGAGGCCGCATGAAGGGATTGTAAACAGACGAAAAGCCCCGGAGCAAAACCGAAATCTCGAGACGAACGAAGCGGAATAGGCGGACACAAAGCAGCTGCCGTAGACGAATATCGAGAAGGGAGAAACGAATTGACAACGGGGTGGCAAGAGGAGTTCGCGTTCCTGAATTTCAGTGTGTTGTCGATTTCTACAGGCCTGTGAGGGATACGTAAGTACACGGATTCGCCGGCGAGTGGTAGATTTCGATTTTGTCACCCTCTCAGCTGCGGGGTTCGAAGCCCTCCCCACGCTAAGAGAATGAGTTATGAACGCTCGCGCGTTTAAATAATATTAATAGCACTTCCTCCGGAATGGATTTCTTTCGTCGAAACGTAATTAAAATCCGGCTGCAAGACCCAGGGAGAAGAAAGAGAAGCCGAGGGCGTTGCCTCTTTGTCGGGAATCGGTATCAAAATTATACCGGATACAATAAGTGACTAATTGCTTGTGTCAACCCGTGTTGAAAAATTAGTGAATATCAGGCAGCAGTTTGTCATTCATTGTCAGTCGTATTGCCACAACGGTCATTAAGCGCGTGGGCTAAATTCAAATACAGAAGCTCGAATCTTTAATCGAAACGGATGAAATAATGATTTGGATGAAGCGTATTGCGGTTCATGCCTATTAATCTTTTCTTCCGATTGTTTCCACATTCCAACTTCCACGAAATAAGACAACGAATACAGTACTTGTGTTATGTTTGATATTAACACGAGGTAAAACAGCTGACACAGAAAGCTGGTTTATGATCTTATCCCTAGTGTGAAAAACGATCAGATCCAATTGGCCTCTACAGAATGAGATTCTCCAATCTGCAGAGCGGCGAATTATTGCGTCAACTACAAGTCGCCTGCGGCAAACTCTGAATCTATGACTAAAATCCAATCGAAATTTGTACGAGTGTAGCCTGCACTGGTTTTAGTAATAATCCTCAGCTGTACATACGTTTAAATTGCTTTAAAAACTGCAGGTTCAATCTCCGTAGAAAGAAATAAATTAATTAGTTTCGGTAAATTTCAAAAATATGAAAAAACAAATTAAAAATTGGGACATGAAACTATTGATATGATCGATTACGCAGCAGGCGAGAAACGGGACTTGTAATGAACCACTCTGGCTAGTCGACGATACAATTACTGTGAAATTACGCACGTACGGTGTTATATATTATATATACTGCTATACGCACGATACACCGTTAGGTGCATACGTATCACGTATGTACAAAAGCCTTGGCTATATACCCAGTATTTATATGTATATAGGAATACATATACGCATACGAAGGCACAGAAGTCGAGAAATCTATTTCTGTGGTCATTCAAATCCAAAACATTGAGTCACTTGCGATGTCTTTGAACTCGTTTGCTAAATAAAGATATTTGAACGTGATAAAAACCGTATACCGCGTAATAATAAATATATACGCACTGTAGACATATACGAGTTATACTAACTCGTTGCGCAGCACCGGCGTAGAGGAGGAACGTCGATGGAGAGAACCGGGAGAAGAAAGGATTTATTATTATCGACAAACCGCAGTCGCACGTCCGAGAACCAAAGGGATACAGAGAAGAATGAAGAATCGGAGAAAGTGCAACGGTCAGCTCCACGTGCTTTCAACGAGTCCCCGTCGCGTCTTTGATTTCGGCTTTTCTCCCATTGCGCGTCTTCGATTGCAATGAATTCTTCACGTGTTTCGCCGATTTGCATGCCAATTAACATTTCGTCGTGAAAAATGATTCTTCTCCTCTGATTCGAAATTCGTCAAGTGTTTCTCGTTTTTTCGTGCAATCCAGACAACTCGACGAGGCGACTGGGACAAAGAGAATGCGCACTGCATCTCGTTAGTGCAACCTATTGTGTAAGCACTGGGTTATAAAGACGATACGAAAGAACAAACGTCCCTTGCATGACCAGACTTGTAACGCGTTCACATCTTCTATACGCTTTATTTCATTTCATTTCATTTCGTTTCGTTTCGTTTCGTTTCCTTCCCTTCTTTCATTCCTTATTTCACGTTTTGCTCATCCCTGCAACATTCTTACCTGCCGGTAGTATAATACGTGGCCCGACGCAGCGTCGCTGCAGGAACAGGGGGAACCCCCTTTTATATTTCCAACGTCTCCTCAAGGCGCATAACGTAGTGTACCTGTGTAATGCATTCGTGTTCGAAGGAGGGCCGGTCCGCCTACGCTTCTCGGCTGGTGACCGTCGATATTTAGCATTTCTGATCATTCGAACGTTGCTCGGTAAATGTGGAAGTCGAAGAATCGGACGTAAGCTTAATTTTCGGCGAAACCATTGCGGCACCAATTCGCGTCGATTATCCTCCGTATGTTATCGATATCGTTTAATCCTGCCCGATTCGCGCGCCGTGCAGATTTCCGATCGGTGGAAATATGTGTGCGAGCGAGTCGATTCGTCGCGACAGCAACAACGTCGAGGTTTGAAATCGGTTCGAAGAAACGGGCTTGCGTGTCCCACCGGTTTATTTTAAAATCATAGAAGGCAAAAGGTGTTAAAAGACACCACGTGCTAACCGGTCTCTGCAGAGGGCTCGACTCTCGGATCTGGTTTTCAATTTTTTCAATCTTAATATAGATCGCGAGTGCCCTGCGCGACGGCTCGTGAAACAAATGAGAATCGCCCAGCGAATATCCGAGCGAACGATCACTGCCGAGTTTCGATATGCACGCTACCTAGTAGCTCGTGTAATAATTTGTAAAGCCCGCCTTTGTTGCTGCGCTACGATCGCGATATTATTTGCACCGGCTGTTGAGATAGGTCTGCAAATGCAGAAATAACAGATCGAAGCGCAAGTAACGCCGAGAATTTATGGTTAAGCGGATGTGTTCGAAGTCCCATAGGCAGTAGTAGTATTTTACATATTACACGTATATGTAGTGACAGTGGGGAAAATACCTGTGAGCCTCAGGTGAGTTCGGCAAACTGCGCGCTTTTCTGCTGCTGCTACTGTTGCTGTTGCTATTTCCCATATTTACGTTAGGTTAATTTATTTATCACTGATAAGGAAGACGTGGACTCGGTTCTTATCACTTTCTTTAAAATCCCGAGAGTAGTAATTTTATTATACACGTAATTTAAATAATTCTTTGACAGCTAATACTAATGATTATGTGTGTTTCATAATATTTATGTATAAATTTATATATCACCAGAAATCGGTATTTGTTACAGCCTAACTCGCACAGCTGTATTCGGATATGTTACGATCACCATCGTAGTACGGTAAACAATTTTCGCGGACAAATACCGGATCACGCATCTTCGAGAATTTGAAAACTAACGAAACTAAAGCAACTGGTACAAAACTTCCGCATCCCCTCGCTACATTTCAATTTCGCTTGTGAATTTTTATGCTTCACCCGACGACCGGTGAGAGCAGTAAAAATCGTAAATCATATTCCGACCGGCACGGACATTTACCGTGGCCTAAAACCGAGGACGAAACCTTTTTATGCTTACTAAATTTGACAGCATGTGTCAAGCACAATCTGTCTGGAGGTTGGAATAAATTCACCCCCGTATGAATACAACGTGTCCAAAGTAAGATCCTTCGTCGACGCGTCGATAACGCATCGTCATCGATAAATAAAACACCGAAATCCGTTGCAGTTTGTACAATCAATTACCGTCGCATTCGTATAAACATAACGCAAGGAAAATTAGAAAAGAAAAACTAAAAAAAAAAAGAGAAAAACTTTCGCGGCCGATTCAACCCGAACCAAACATCACAAAGAACCACATAAAATATTAAAAAAAAAAAGTCCCGGTGCAACAGTATCGTTGACTCGAAAACCGCACCGCTCACATGCGCCTGTCAAACGCCGAGCGCAGGTTCAACGGAGCCCATGGCGTGGCCATGGTGTAGGCATCGTTGATGGTCTGTTTGAAACTGAAGGCAGGAGCCGATTCCCATAGCCACATGGCCTTTCTCTCTCTCTCGTCTCCGCAGCCTCCCCTCCGACCCTTCGTCGAGCGCATGGCCAATCGCGTCGCCGCTTTCCCCTGGGGCGGACGAATGGGTAACGAGGATGAAACCGAGTGGCTCGAATCGCACCCCTACCCGGTTCTCCAAAGATTTTTACTTTAACGCTCACGATGCATTGTTGCGCGCCCCACGACTCGCCGCCTCCTCCGCTATGTACAGTTGCCGATGGATCCAGCAGCCACGTTCGAACTGCCTATCGTCATCTCTTCGTACCTGAAGCCCCGCGGTGTATGTGTTCCAGGTGTCGGAGCGTATTCGCGCAGCCATCCACGTCTGATGATTGCGTTTGCTGGGTGTTGTGTGACTCCTCGTATCCTCCTCGTATCCTCCTCGTATGTACATCGGCTCGCATTGAAAGCATCGCCGACGAACGTATTGTAATGGGTGGTGGCTCCTACGATCGCAGGTATGAGGTACATTGCACGCAGCATGGCCTCGGCACAGCCGCGCGTGGCATAATGGTACATTGTTGAAATGGTAAGAGACCTCCGAAGGCTTCACAAAGGGTTCTCGGTATTAATATGCTCTCGGTGTCCAGGGTATTAAAATGAGTACACGAGCCGGCATCCACATTGGGATGGGATTTTAATCACCTCCGTGAAGAAGCCGGAGTTTCTCACGTTCGTGGGAGTGTTGAGTTATCTGACATTTCCGCCGATTTTCCAATAACGACTAACTACTGCTCGACAATATCATCTTTCAGTCCGTTGGGCGGAGCGAATTTGTTAAATGTGAGTTTCGAAAAATAGGACAATTTTTTAAATCTAAAATCGAGTTGCCGAATCGATTGTCCAAGGCACCTGAGCAAACCGATTGTCCCTTGAAAAAATATGCACGCGATACAAGAGACTCTTATAACGCGCTCGACGTTGGAGAAAAAGAATAATGAACATTGTGCGTGATATATGATAAGAAATTGTGTAACGGTCATTATTCAACATGCCAAACGAGATTACAACTTCGTTTCCGAAGGCAATCCCGCACAATTACATTAATAAATGAGTACACGCGGTGAAACGATTATCGTGCTGTATACGAGAACTGTGATCGCAATCGGGAGCAACGATTTATCTTCTTTTAGCCGACCCACATTGTAACTCGATCCTTTGAAATGATCATCGTAGATTAATGTTGCATACCGAGTACGAATAAGTGCGAACGTTTAATACATTGGCAAAACAGAACTAGGAAACAGTGTATTAACAATAAAATACGAAGTAGAAAGTCAGGTAAAACAGTACAAGGAGTAAAAAGCACTAGAAACAAGTATTGTGGCCTGATTAAAAATTCTGCAAGACTCATTCTTCAACTGCCAAACAAGATTACAGCTTCATTTCCTAAGGGGGAGAACCGCACAATTACAGACACACATTTCCAACTCAGAACTCCAGAACCCCGAGAGCAAGTGCTCCTCCTCAACGATCCTGTTTTGCACTGCGGGAACGAGGCACCAGCACAGAACACTTCTCTCTTAACCGTCACCCTGGCAGTTGCTATTAAGAATTAACTGCGCCCGGAGTAATTAAAATATTTCAAGTCTCGGCCCCAAGTCGCCAGGCTGCCTTGCGAGCTGCGCGGCGCAGAATACACGTGACCCATAGCCTCTGGATAATTTTTCTTCTACTTTCTTGTTAATTAAGACAAAAATGCTGCCGGGAATAAGTGACAGACTCCATCTTCGTTTTCGAGCATAACGGAGAAAATCATTCGTTAATGTATTAGATATCGCGTGGAAAAAGACGGAAGGACATGCAGCTTAGCGACGTTTCTTTTCGAGAAAGTAATTATTTTGCGACTGCTAAATTTAATTACAGCGTTTCGATTCCTACAGCGAGAACGTTGCGGTTATGCAAATGTACTTGTAACTCTGTACAGTACCTACTAACAGATATAAATAACTAGATAAGCATCCGTTGGTACAGAACTTCCCCGCAAAGTTTGAACAGAGTCGTTATCTCCTCTGATCATTGTTGACAGTGCATATTGTTTTGCGAAATACGGTTCTCCACTGTACAATGAACCCGCAGACTTGCCTTGTAATAGCCTAAGGCAGGTAGAAATGGGTATATTTCGTTTGAATGAATGGGTTGATGTGTTATATGCGCTCGTATTCTATCTACTTGAACAGCTATGTAATACGTACGGTGCACAAACATACATATGTATGGTACACCAATATACGTGTACGCATACACAAATGTGGATAACACTGGACCTGAGTAGAATACGGTGCTGCTGAGAATCTTGATGCAAGTAACCAGATATCCGCCGCATTTCGGTGCACTTAGGCTATCTTACCCCAGTATCTAGACGGGATGCTTTAGTGCTCAGACCTCGTTGAGTCTCAAGAATCGTATACCCCTTTCTTGCTGCCCGCGCTTGCCTGGATATTCGAACTACCAACTTTAACGCTCACGGTTTTCTTTTTACGAACGGTTTTATTACTTCTTGAATCTCCGTTACGTGAAAGAATAATTAACTGAGTTTCGTCGTCAGTTCGACTGCAGAGGGGCGATTCGAAAATAATGTAAATTATTTGTTCTACTCCGAACGAATCGAGCCTCCAAACAAATCGTTCAGCTATAACTATCTTCCGTTTTACGGACGCTGCGACTCGTATAACTTTTGTTTATCCAGTGTCTATTTTTTCTAATCATCATTTCCTAACAGGCGTTGTTGGGATGTATAGATTCGCTCAATTCATTTCGAGCTTAGCCCTGAACAATTCGTAATCGATACCATTTATGGCAATAGGAAATTTTGCAACATGAATTTTGATGGCTCATTGTAGACACACTTTATGTGAGTTTCTATTAGTTAAAACCATATATGTAATGCTCGTTAAAACCGCAAGTGGGAGGTTCATCGGTGGCAATTTTTTGTATTTCTTTGTGCCGCTGTGAACGGTTTTACTGACATTCGACATTTCGTTATTCTTATCTACGTAGAGTAAATTCGAACTACTCTTCTGCACGTCTCGAAGTTGTCGATGTTACCAACCGATGAAACGACGCGGCAAACGGCCGACAACGTCACCGACGGATGCCAAGTCACTGAGGGTCGGTAGCTTACCGGCCGATAAAACACCGTCGGTAGTCGTATTAACGAAAGTGCGTCACCCGAGACGACGAATTTTTTTTTACCAATCCAACGTATCGCTGCAGATTCCACCAAGTCAATACTGGCAGGTAATACAAATTTGGATTCTTCGTTTAGCAAGAAGTTGAACTCAAAAGCTAGACCAATTTGAAAATTGAAAAATTTTGAAAATGATGAATCTGAGAGGACATAAAAAATAAACACATTTGGTCCGTTTTCCTCCAAGTCAAGAACACAGGAAAGTTGAGCTTTGTGCGAGTTCCGAAGAAACTCAGCGCGTGGCTTTGAAACTGTTTTCCAAGTAAATCATAGGGATTCCAGGAGCGAGTAATTGTTACAGTTGTAATTAGTAGTCATGAAGGTGGTTCGGGAAACAGCTTGAAGTGAACAAAAGCATGACTCACCGAGGCATGTCTTGAAGTTGTTTGGCCCGTTGCTTGTGTCGCGACAAGGCGAAGAGAAGGGCCAGGACGGGGCGTAGGGTGGACCCGGAGGCAAGCTCACCGGGATTCACCGCCCCAACGTCTGCACCGAGTGCGCGAAGCGCCCCGACGCACAAGCTCACGTTCTCCACCTACGCATGAAATATTAAAGTAACGCATTAGTGTCATCTTGGAGGGAACAAAGAATTTTTTTCACTTACAATTTTCCTTCCATCGGCTTAAGCTAACGTACGCATACATGTAATTTTAATGCGATGCCTGCATGAAATAACTCGAACAAACAGTCAGCGTAATCAGATTCCCGTTAAAATTGCAAATTAACGATGCAAAAGGTTATAGAGTAATGACTGATAAAATTATATCTTCGCTGGATTAGTAGTTTGACTTCTGTTTCCGCACAATAACTTTATTTTATGTCTGCAGGAATTACGTAACGGAATCCGTAATAACCGTAACTATCTATCTATTTTCATATACCTATAATGTTAATCTTACGGCAGCAACAAGCTAACTCTATACACGTGTCGCAAAACTTTTTGTTACCTTCGATTTTTACGTGTCGAAAAGTATCCGTGCAGAACTTGTTGAATAGTTGACAACCGGTTTCGGGTAAAACAACAAAAAAAAAACTATTATACCTAATGATATCTTTTCAAATTGACAAACCAGGCATGATTGAGGTGTCTAAACAAGAAATCATATGAAAATTCGCATCATACAGAAACGTAGCCTTTCGAAACACGCAAAACCTGATTGAATTAATCCAATTATAAAATATTATATACCAAGACATAGAAAAGAATACATTATACACAACAAGTATTGGAGTGTTGTAGATTTCACTCATTCAATTTTTCATGCATATGTTCGCGTTATTGTATCGTGTAATTTACGAAAAATGCACCATATTCACCGGCTATAGCGTAATAGATTATTTTCACAAAAGGAGTATTCCTTCCACGGTAAATTAAACGAATATAATGGTGGTTCACATCTGAGCTCATAATCAATACCAAACTGTGAATTCATTGCTGACAATGAGTCTCATACTGTCACTGGTACGGACCATAAAACTGAAATATATTGGGTTTGCCAACGAACGAAAGAAGATGAAATAATCTCTTCTCTATCCGTTATTCTCATCTCACGCAAATTTCTCACCATCACCGTGTGGTGTGTCCTTGTATACCGGTACTGCAATGTCGCTTTCCTGACTCCGGAATATGCACCCAACTCTGTGTCAACCAGCTGCAATTAGCCCTTTGCAACCAGGCCTCCACGTGTGTACTCCACGAAACGTGACCGCACGTTGACCATAGAGCATGGTGTACGGTCTACCTCCCATACCTACTAGGTATACCTACCGTATATCTGAATACTCAAGTATGTATACCTAGGGTATAACAAAGTACGTGTAATTATACACACACGCGCGTCTATATACACGTGGTTTTATTTGAACCTACATAGTGTAGCTCCACATACTCCGAGTAAATGCCAGTGGGTACATAGGTGGGTTTGGCATGTAGGTATATGACCCTACCCTACCTTCATAAGCGTTGTTCTTTTGTTTCTATTGTTCTTAGTTTTAGCTTCAGCCTGGCGGCTTACGTTAGACGGAAAGCAAGCCGTGCCGCGTGCAGAGAACCCTGTTGATGGTGAGTCACCAAACAATACTTGCAAAAGCTGTTTTCAACGTTGACCACCAGCCACGGTACCCCGACTACACACAATCAGTCCTCAACGCTTCGCGACTTGCTCCAGGTCTCCGAATCGCCGAGAAGCTGAGAATGACCAAGCGTGCTTATAGTATTCAATCCAGAGTGATTTCTGTGAAGATCGTCGAGTCAGCTGACAAGTCAGTATCAGGCTGCAGGTACAGCCGCTGACATAATCTCGTTCTTTCTCCTCCTCGCGCTCTGATTACGAGTGACAATTGATGTCGCGCGAGAGGCGATCGTGTAAAAGGAGAGCAAGCAAGGTCACAAGGCTCGAGTGCAGCTTCCAGGTAAACTGGATCTGAAATAGATCGCTCTTACCTTCGAACGAAGGTAGACTCGAAGTGGATAGAGGGGGAGAGGGGGAGAGGGAGAGCGAGAGGGAGAGGGAGGCTGCAGCGACGGAGCATGCACTTGCACATATAGTCGGTATCCGTATGCATGGGTATCTAGACTTTGGTACACTGCAAGCTCTCCTCACAGATTCGTGACGCAAGGAAAGGGGTTCGGGGTTCCTGTCCCTATCCCGGATTCTCGGCCCCCGTATCTCCGCAGTGCACTTTCATCCGAAATTCATCTGTTTGATGCACTTGCGGGCAGGGGAATTCGCCGGTTCGATGCTCGCCTGCAAGTTCAGCCTGATCCTTCTTTCTCGTATTGGCTTCAGTGCTACAATAGCTGCACCACCTACGCTTCGTACTCGAAGGGATGCTTTCCGGTGACCAGGCAGGAGTGAATAACCCAAGGGGATTGAGCATTTATTTTCGTTTGATAACCGCAATTTTATGCGTGACTGTAACTTGCCAATACTTTTCCCCGCACCTGAAGCGCTGGGAATGATAGTTGCTGAGTGACAGAATGCTATAAAAGCTGCATCGCTTTAATTAGTCCCCATAATTATTATCTTCTCTACGGTAATAAACTCTGCTGCAACACGCTGATGCAGTAGACATAATGAATTACTGCTGACCTAACCATCATTCTTCGCCGTGTGAAAGGAACGTGGGAGGAAACGACACAGATGCAAAAAAAAAAACACATTCCCAATATACAGTAATATTCATTAATGCTTTAACCTTCCGACTAACTTGTTTTCGGTCCGAAACAAAATGCGACTTCGATTCTATACGAATTTCGTGACAACGACTGGCGATGCACGGGCAGGCAACGTAAGAGAATGGGAACCATTGTCACAAAATTCGTATAAAATTGAACTTGCATCTTGCTTCGAACCGAAAATAAGTTAACTGAATCCGGAGGCATTAATGAACATCGCTGCACACCTACGTAGAGGATGGAAAAAGTGATGTAAGATATTTGTTCAATAAATTTCAATTTCAAATGAAATATTATTAGAACCTTATGTATCAACAGTTTTTATGATTGACTGTGTACAGGTACGTTAATACAGGACCAAGACACCGTTCCAGTGTGGAATCATGTATCTTTCGCAACCTGGCATTGAAATTTCTGACTAAAAAGGTATATTCCGACAGGATACCAAGGGAATGGTACCCTTATACCCTCTAAACTAAACCACTCCCTTGGCAGTAGGGACGGAATCTCGTTGTCGGTCAACGTTGGACTCCTACCTAGAGAGTGCATGACTAAGGCCAGATTGTACGTAGGAAGAGTGGGTCCGAATCTACGAGACACCAGGGAATATCAAACAAGGATGCGCCCGAGCAGATAAACCACCTAGAGAAACGTATCCCGTCTCGGTGCGGAGAGACGAGAGAGGAAATGCAGCATCCTTACGCAACCTATTATTTCTCTCTCTCTCTGTCCTCCAGCGACGTAAGCTACCAACTGCGTTTTGTCTTTATAACGTACACTCTTACCAGCGTACATAAAAGCAAGCGAGCGGAGGGCAACTCGATTATTTTTTTTTTTTCTTTACATTTCATCTTAGTTCTTTTTCCTTTTTCGTTGTTGTTGTTGTCGTTGTTGTTGTTTATTTTTATCGCGGAGGCGCTGAACGCGAAGCGCTACCATAAGAGGACATCTCCGCGACTCGTCGCGGAGAAGGAGAGTCGTCTTCGGGGACCGCGAGAGGAGGAATCACAATCGGAGAATAAGAGGCACGAGTGTAGGCATCGGCAGGTCGCCGGGTTCCATTGCAGTATCCCGGCGAGTTACATCTTCTTGCGGACCCGTGGGACCGGTGTTGTCCTCTTCTCCCCTGCAGCGGGAGAGCAAGGATAAGGATACAGGGACAGAGAGTTCCGCGACCGCGGCGGCGAAGAAAGTGATCATTGGATGATCGGTGCCCCCCGCGTCTCCGGAACGAGGCATGCGTTAAAAAAACTCACACGCTTTGCCTTTACGGAGATTTCAGACGCGTGACAAAAATTATTATCTGCAGAAACTGTCCTGCGGCTCCTTTCTCTGGTGCAAATACCTGTAATGCCAGCTCCGGCTCGGGGTGCAGACGCCGACTCTTAACTCGCTCGGGTCGAGCCGAGAGATCCAGTGCAAACAGCGAGGCGTCTATTCGCCTCGGACACCTCGACCATTCCACCCAGGGATCAGTATTTTCTCAGAGGAACGTAGGTACTGCAGTGTCAATAACGCAGGTAGGTATGCTCTTCGTCCCGGATGAAATACTTCCTGTTCCAGTCCTTTCCCATATCGTATTTCAACGGAAACGAGTGCATCGTTAATGTTGTGGTTTGTGGATTTTCCCAACCCCACCAACCCTCGGACCTGTTTTCTAAAATTTATACTTGAGTAGAAAATTCCCTAAAGAAATCTCAATCGACTTATTCTTGTCTCGGGCAACTTGGCTTAGGCCGAATGTACAAGACGGGTTAGGAAGACGCAGACAACGATCAACAACTTGTTCAACGTTCTCTCTCTACGGAAAACGAATCAATTCTTGTAACCTGATCAAGTTATTCCTTCCCACCGGTGGATGCCGGTTCGGTACATGCCATATGAAAGCAGGGAGACAGTCAACGGACAAAAAGAAGAAAAATCACCCCCACTCGTGGCTGCGGAGTGCGGCTTTTGAAGAAGGAAGAGAGGGCAATAATTACCGCGCGCTCGGAATATATACGGGCGATGGAATTTCTTTGAAATCGGGCACCTACATATTTATGGGCGACGTGTACAGAGTTTTCTCTCCTGAGTTTGTGTTCTCGATAAGGTAATTCACGTACCTCTGCCGTCCGGTTTAATTGTCGTATAAAACACCGACGAACTCCCCCCTCCTCCCTTTCCCCGTCTCGTTCTCTCCCTCTCATTCTGCAGCATCGATTAATTAACTTGCTTTTGCGACACGAACTCTCGCAAGGCGATAAGGAGGATCGTGAAGCACGAAAAATTATGCAATTCTCACAGCTTTTCGCATTTTTCTTTTTCTTTTTGTATAACGTTTTCTACTCACTCTTTCTCTTTTTCTCTACTTCTGTTTACGAGCTGGTCCAACGGGGATATTAGCCTGAATTTTTTGCACATTTATTTCTCAAGTCATAAAATAATTACACCTTTTTTCACACGCGATATACGATCAGCGAGATCCGCGCGTCTACGATACCTACTCAGATTTCGCTGCGTCATTCTACGCAGCGACGACAGCGTTACAGATTAGAAATAGTCGTACACAAGACCCGGACTTTATGGGACCGACCCGATCCCCTCCCACTCTCGAATCGCGTTACTCGTAGCTGAAAAAGAGTTATTGTATAAAATAACGCGGGGAGCGGATTGCTTCCCAGGTCACGAACCGGGAAAATATGTAATGCTTCGAATAAAATCTCTGCCGAAAACATCCGAGGTTTGAAAACTTCATCGTTATTCAAGGTACGGTCGAAATGCGTAACGGGATCCTGATGGTGTTAGGATTCATTATTTTTAGTCCGCGCATACAGGCTCCGGGCTATTTTCCCGTATAGTATCAACGGAAGAAATGGAATGGATGGAACGGAACTTCGGCAAAAGCATAGCAGGGCTCGTAGGCAATTGCCCAGAACCTGTTACACGATACTCGAAATTAAATTCAACTAATTCCGGTGACTGAGGCAAGATTTTCCGGGATTACGGATTACCGTTAATTGGGCGGTTTCCTCTCGTAATTTTAAGTGAAAAGGCCTGGGTGTTGAAAGAGCGAGTCGGAGTCGCGTCGATGCGACGGGTCCGTGCAGGAAAATTCATTATTCCGAAAGCCGGAAGACCCGAACACGTTTTGCATAAATTGTTGAGAAACAATTTCAGATAAATTTAATACCGAAGAAAATCAATTCGCTTTCGTATCTCAAAGGTTGGATGATTCGCGTTATGGGAACCAAAGAACAACCGGCACTCAAATACAGATTAAAAATTCTGGTCACACGGAACTTCGAATCGTAATACGACAAACAATTCCTCTAGCTGTTATACGCTCCTTGGGTCAGCTGGCGATCCGACGTTCGACCGCTGGAATTCCGCCAGTTGAGTCACACCAGAAGGACAACAAAAATTCGGATTCCGAGGCGTTACAAAGGGCGACAAAAACACAGATTCCAGAACGCGTTGCAGGCCACTCGACCTCTCTTAACAGTATCTGGAAACGAGATCCGGTACACCTGATTCCGTTACGCTACTTATTAACGACACGTCAACCTTCTAATTCGTTGTCAGTAAAATACTTGACGATATTTTGCACAATTAGCACGGCAACATCTTTGAACTATTTTGCTGCTGATTGTAAGATCAAGGAGGCTGCCTGCCAATTTCCTCCAACCCGTTCAAGTTTGCCGCAAGAAGAAAAGTCCTCGACAACAAAAAGGTCGCAAGGGTTTCAGTCCATTCGTACCTCCACGATATTTCACAAGATCCCCTCGTCGACGTTGAAGACAGCCTGACGGCTATGGTGACGAAAATAACCGATCCTAATGAAGCTCTGCTTAGGGCTCGATATTCTCGCCTGTGTCAGACGGAACGAGTCCTTAACACCTCGAACCGAGACGGAGCTGTCTTGTAGGAATAAGAGGAAAAGACGCGGAGCGTACGTACGCCGCGTGTAATAACCGAGGGAAATTTCTGCGGCGCCTAAAAAGCGTTTCAAATCTTGCTTGTCCAAATCGCTGCATCATGGTGGTGGATACACGGCTCCGGCTGTCTGTCTATCTGTCCGTCGGTCGGCCGGTTGGTCGGTCGTTTTGTCTGTTCTAGACTAGGCCTCGCTCGGCTAAGCTAAGTTATGTATATATTTAGATAGAGAGGTCTCGAGGCGCACATGGCCCGCAGGAAGCTGCTGCTGTTGCTCGTCTTCCTGATAAAAATAATGATAGTTTTGCTTCCTGAAAAAGGCGGAAGGCACGCGACTGCTAGACGCATAGGTAGGTAGATATTTACATATTATATACGTATATATACATACATATATGTTATTCTTTGCCATGTAGCGACAGTTGGACGAGCCATCGGTCATTACACTGCGACCAAAATCAGCGAACGAGGTTACGCAATGATGCGAATAGTGGTACTTTACTTTTTTTTCTCATCTCCCTCTCTCTCTCTTTCTCACTCTCTCTTGGGCATCGGGGCGCGAATCGAGAATGATAAGTGTGACGTCATCGTCGCGCGGGAACGACCGGGCAATAAGGAAAGGAACTGCAATTTACTTCATGGCAAAATAATTACAGGGACAGGCATGTGTGGGTTATACCGTCACACGCGATTTCATACGTATAACGTAGGTATACCGCAATGTCCAAAGGTGGCGAATTGCAAGTAATGATCAACAATTCCACGTGATGTAATCGCGACGCCTCCCGGTGTTAAGCGAAGATAATCCTCAGTATCGTCCAGCAATACTCGTCCTTCACATTTGAACGACAAATATCTAATAATTTTGCATATTACGTAACGCCGTACAGGTCAGATAATCGGTTAATTCGCAAACATTTAGCATCGTAAACCTTCGGAGGTTACTCAAGAGCATCGTTAAAAATCGGCCATCATCGGTTTACGTGGATTTCGATTGAAATGCAAGTTCGCCACGTCAAGCATCGTCAGCGTGGATTTTTTTTTTTTTTTTTTTGATTTTATTTTATTGTTTTGTTAATTTTTTTTAATCACCGTTGAATAAACTTTTTTTTTCTTTCTTAAAAACATTCTCATCGACAGAGGTATTTTGGTTGGAGAGTCACTCAAGGTCCGGCGCTCATACTTCAACAGTAATTCCTCGTTGCACATCCACGAATTTGAAAGATAGGCGTAATAAGAAGATAAAAAGTGAGTGCCCCATGAGTGCAGTCCCTGAGGGACGCCACGGGTATCTTGTTAAATTTATTCTCGAAGAAGGCGACACATGTACCACGAGATTCGAACGACGGTGCGCAGCTCCTGGTAAAAAGAAGCCTACCAACTATCGGAACCATAAATAATTGAATCGATCTCTTCGGCATATAGAGAACACTGATACGCACGTACTAATGTTCCAATGCGTACTTCGTTGTACAATACAATATTTTTTATTTCATTCGTGTAACTATAAAACATACAAATCGGTATGAGAATAACTACAAGCATGGCAATTCAGTTAGCAGAAAATTATACGACGCAATTAACAAATTAATAGCTACGTCGATGACTTGGACATTTGCGAAACGAAAAAAAAAGCTAAAGTTTAGACGATTGCATGTTCAGCTGGAGTGCAATAGCAATTACCAGATAATATCATATTTCGTAATACCCAACTTGACGAAACGTTGTTCGAACACTTGCAATCGATGATAGATTCACTGTACAGAGAATAGCGTCTGTGACGATAAAGAATGAACTCAGTTCGGAAATCCCGCTGTACGTGTATATCCTTTTTATCGCATTCAGGTGGTCCTCCTCCGAAGTCACGGAGCGCTTGTCAAGCAGCCGTACCGTTGAATACGAAAACGGGAAATGCGGACCCGAAGGAGGATGCAAATCAGAGGGCATCAGGAGGTCTGTGGGCCAGCAGGTGAGATCAGACGAGTGAACGAGCGAGCGAACGAACGAGCAAACACGAGCACAGGAGAAGAGGTCCGGGCTTCTGGGATCTGGGGTAACGGACCGCGGAATGTAACGGTGATGCTGTAATATTTGCAGCGCAAAAAATTGCCCAACGAAAAGCGAGAATATCCGTATGCGTAATTGATCGTGTAAGCGTCGAGTGCCAACATTGTTTATCGAAATAGGTAATGCCGAAATTTGATTCCTACAAATTCATCTGCGAGATATTATCCAGCGTCGTGTTAAAAAAAATCGTAGGTGAGTTGCCGATTATGTCTTATACCGAAAATTTTTGTACAAGTCTATTTTATAAGTTACAAAAAAATTACAATAATTTATTCGTGTAAGTACCGACAAGTTCCGGGGCCACTCGTCTTGTACGAGGCTTATTCGTGGCTCAATTCTGCGTTTCCCATTTCTCTAACGTTTACCACAAACTTTACACTTCTGACTCAAAAAAGAATTAAGATTCTTTGGTGTTTATTGGTATTTATTAAACGCATGTTCCGACCGACTCGGAACTAATCGCATAACCTTCAACAGTCTTGAGAAAATTATGTCGATATGAGGTGTGAAACAGTCCTTCATTGATTTTACCGTTTTTCCAAATCACTCGAAATTTTTCGCAAAGATGTAAAAAAAGAGTGTTAACCGAGCACACAATCAGCATCTGAAGATCATCTTATGATCAGACTTATTCTACAACTCATAGGTGAGTTTTTCGACATGGTTCTGTTAGTATTACCCACAATCCGTATTTTCAACGATCAAAGGTCGGTCGTAATTACCGCGATCAATTGAGCATAAAACGAGTTTCACCCAGCTAATTGACCCTTCCTCGTTTTCACATCGCTGGCTATTTTCGCTACAGTTTGAAGAGAAAAAAAATTAAATTATCAACCGCACGAGATTTGTTTTCGTCACTTAGGGTATCAAGTTTGCAATCGATACCTCGTTGCGATATCAAAGCGGCAAACAAGTGACGAGTTCGCTGAAATAGCTCAAAGAAAACGAGCATTGTATCCGCTAATGGCAGGTATGTAACACGGTCCCAACAATGAGACGAAATGCACACCGAAGAGACTGGATACACGTCACGTGGCTTTGACGAACGTGATGGAATAACACAGTATCGTATAAGCCACACCTTTCGTGCCCGTCTGTATATTTGGAACGACGAATGCCCGGGGCGCGAATTATCCGCAGGTAGCAAGGTAGATGAGTAAACACTGTTTACAGAAAGTAATTTCATCCCGAGTCGTTGTAGTAATTCGCATACCTACGTCCTCTTCTCTTTTTCATTCGCTTCAGAGATTGTTGGGCTACTTCATCAGCGTGTCGGTCAATTGCCCTGGGAATTCGACCTCTTGACGCGTTACGCGAAGAAAATGGTCAGTGGAATTTTCCTTCAAGTCGTTAATTTTCACCATATACAATTGCTGCATATCGACGGGAAATCTTATGGCAATATAAACTTGAAACGTGAAGTGACATGGTTGTAATCCTTTTTCGTTTCACGATGCACCGATCTATTATTCCCACGCACGCCTCACATGACACCGTCGGGCCTCCGGAATACATTTTTCAAATAAGATTCCATGAGATCGTGACATGGTTGTCTTAACGACCAATATGCCGTGGATCTTTCCTCGCTCCATTGTCGTCCAGACACTCCAATAAGTCAGTGGCACGAGTTTCGTTGTAGCATTCAACCGGCTATTCGGCCTTGACCATGCCAAAAATATGTTCACTTTCAAGCGTTTCAAAGCTTTCATAATTTATTCTCTCGCAAAGAGTATAGGTATACATGTTATGTTGCATATTGGCCCAGGTATGCAATAGTATGCATACGTGCCAGTGTGGAGAACGAGGGGCGGAGAGGGGAAGATCAGGGGGGGGGGAGGGATAATTAAGCCTTTCATCGCAACTTCACTGTATCAAATTCGCTCGAGTCCGTTTTGGCGACGGTGCTAACCAATGAATTCCGAAACATATTTTCTACAGCGAATGATGTTCCAATTGTTCGAGTCGTGGATGACGATGGTATTAAAAAATGTTGGAAAGTAATTGTCCAAGTTTTCAGATCAAAAGACATCTGCACGTCGTATTGAAGTAATGATTGTACGTCTGACGAATCGTCAATATATATACCATGTCGGATTATTTTGCATGCACAGAGGCACTATGTATCATTAATTTGAAATATAGGCCACAGAGTGAACAAAATATATGTCAGATTCGTTTAACTGATGAAAATGAAAATCTGCAACATTACACGCCGTATACCATGCCAAAAATGACTACAGCGACAGGATGTGGTAAGTTTGTGTAACTTTCGAAGAACGCGGTTGAAGGATTAAAGAGGTCCTTGTATTCTCGATGCGGTGATTAAATCAACGAAGCTCATACATTAAGTTCCCTCGCCTGTATACGTAAATATACAAATCTAAATACACATACGTATATATTTATAAGCACAAACGAGTACGCATACCAGTAAGCGTGCACGCCGAATGCTGAAATATTATCGTGGTGTGGTTCGAGCCGTGGCTGTCACGTCCGCCCGAATTGGCATATAATGCACGTACATGCATGTACGGAGTGTGGCAGCGAACGAGAAAGAGCCAAACCGAATGTATACAATTAAGTCACATGATAACGTCTTAACGAGACCGCAGAAGGCTTGGCTCGAAGTGCAGCGTTCACGCCAAGCGAGACGAAACGATACGAAAAGAGACGGGACGGGGACGAGAGGCGATATAAGCTGGATTATTAAATAACACGATTGGTTTCTCAGCTGCTTCTCGCCTCCTTGGCTTTGCATTTCGTTTCAATTCACATTTCGCACGTGCAATAATACTGCCAGTTATACGTACGCAGACTCTCATTATTATACGTATACCCGTGCCTATTCGAGTTGAGTCAATCGACTCGTTAGCCCTGCGGTGCAACCAAACTACGTACCTACTCGGAAAGGTAAGTGCATCGAGCTTGCTGCTGCTGGAGTGGCTGTCGAGGAACGCACGTGCCACGAGCCCTAGCGGCTAATTGTTAGGTGTACGGGTTGGTGCTGTTTTCCTTGCGGAATTCGCACGTGCACATGTACGCCTATAACTCGCTAGTTTTTCATCAATTTTCGTTCTACGGAAACCCGGCGATACGGTAAACTCCGACAACCAGTCATAACAATACGTGATTCGCACCAAGGACTTTGCTAAGAGTTACGTAAAACACAACGAGTCTGACTGACGGAATGAGGTTTGTTCGACAAAGAGATTCGCAAGGTTACGGAAAAAAAAAGAAACGAAAAAAAAAACAACGATCTTCGATGCTGGAAATGTTTTCAATTTTTTTTTTCCACAGGTGGGTAACGCTAATTCTTATCAGTATGATTCTTTTCAACCACCTTCGTGCAGATGTGATACACGCAATATAATATGATGTTCCAAAACATCGTAGAAATCAGGAATGAAAAAAAAGTACGAAGCTGAAGCTAGCAGCCAAGAAGGTTAAACTTTTTGGAAATACCAAAGTGCAGTTCAGTTTAATTTTCATAATTCTACAAAAGTATTGTATTGGATTCAGGGTATTTCACGAAGTCTAGATTTTCGGACATCACTATCTGATTCGAATGAACATTAGAACGTTTGGCTGTTAATTCTGGCTGGTAGCTTCAGCCTCGTAAAAAATGAGTTGCAGATTTTCGCCGAATTTTTGCATTATGCATAATAAGCGGACGGGTTAACGGATGCAAGAAAAGCCAATTCCTCCCGTTTACGAATCGTATCACGTGTGCTCGTGTATCTGGATCCAACCATCAATTTACTCCTGGCGATCAGCCAATTTGGTTGAGTTACCACAGGCAACGGGAGAGACGGGTAAATCATTAGATTACAACTCCGAGACGTGAATATACATGTGGACATATAAAGGACATAATACGCCTTGGTGTGAGAATCGTCACGTCTATAAAAAGAAGTAAGTCGATGCATGCATGGCAGGTTTGAGCGTTACGAATCGTTTCGAAAGAAATCATATTTATCTAGATTCCGTAGAAAAGCCGAGCTGCGCATGACCGAGTGTAAACTAGTGAGTCAGGTTATTTCCTTGTTCTCGGAAAGAGCTTGTAAATGCGAGAATAAATATCGGTCCTCTCTGCCCTCCTCCTCCCTCCGCATGTGCTCGTATTATCGTCGCGCACACCATAGAACAGGTCCGAGGATCGCCGGTCAGGTACAGATTGTCGAACATGGATTTAGAACACCTTAAAAACCGGGGTCCTCATTAGCCGCGTACCTCGTGCACAATCTACCAATGCATGGTACTTAAAGGTATAAGGGGGAGGGAGGGACGTGCCCGTAGCTATTGATCGTGGTCCGACAATAATCTATCTAATTATTGACAACCGGTCAATGCCTGGTCACCGTTCACTGCTTAACGAGTGTATAGCGTGATTTGGAAATACCCACGTGTTCACAATATGCACTTTATACACAGGCTGGTTGTTACACGTTTATCCGCTCCCTCGATTTACCGCAGTTGAAAATGTACGTTTGATACCGCGTAAAAGCGTTACCGTCAGCATATCAAATTTTTCAAATTCTATGAAAAATTTTTTCGACCGCTCTTGTTTACGTATTCGAATGGCTTATACTCCATGTAACTCACTTTCGGTAATCGATGGGCGATCACTGTAAGCACTGTTTACGACTCGAGAACAGTCTGTGTGTTTCACTTTTCAATCTCTTCAATCGATCTACGTGTTAGGTTACATTTTGAATTACATGTGACAGAAAAGTTAATAATCAATTCAAGTATTCACTGTCTTCATTATACTAGAAATTATGTATGCCACTTTTTTTTTAGACTTATAGTATCTTGCAACATTTGAAATCCAAAAGTGATTCGGCTATCGATAACGTCAAATATAGGTTTTTATTTTTCGCCTTTAACAAGCGACACTCAAGTAAATTAACAACTCGCGATGTCCTGACAGATCTGTTAGAAGAAGCGACTTTCTAAAATTTTGACCTCTGCCACAGTTTTGCCAAAACACGTTGATTTGAATAACGAAAAACCATAGAATTCCACAGTTTACACAATTTGTAAAGAGAACACGCAACCAGATATATACTGCTGTAATATTCTACATATTGCTTGAGAATTTTTTGTGAAGTAAAATTTCTAATTCATTTCCTACTGTTAAAGCAGCGTAACAATTTTTTCTGCGGTATTTCGATAGATTTTCACTAAACATATTGTATATTTTCCGCAATTCAGTTACCTGTATAAGCACGATGTCATCCTGGCTGCGAGGAACTAATTTCGTTGAAAGTTATAAGCTGAATTTGCGTAGTTTATCGGAAAACGCTTATCCTCAAATTTCTCGAGTTTATAAAGTTTGGCATCCAGTATCATTCGACACGACGACCAACTCGATTTCAATTTATTGATTAAAACACATATCGCCAATTCACCGTATAGAACTCCTAGAACATTGCATCACGAAACGATAAAAGTTTTACCAATGAAACACAAACTTATTCTTATCGTAAAAATTTATTACCGATTGGTATTTTATCTAATAGGAACACCGTCGTCTACCGGGTCTTTCTTTCTACCAAACAACGTTGAAATGTGTAGCAATCGATTCAGAGTCTAAGTACACTTCATTCTAACTGCACTGCAGGCACTGACGTAGCCGATGCAATCACCATCAAACTCTGGTCCACAAACTCTTAGCCAATGTTATCAAAGAGTTTCTTTAGCCCGAAGTCGAGTATCTCTCTCGTACCTACAATAACGCGAGCCAAATTTTGTGCAAAAATAAACTGCGCGTAGTGTGTTTCATTCGAATAAGGCGACACCGTCAAAAACAAAATCGTCAAATTTGCGCGGGCAATTTGAAAGCCCGATCGAGTCGGTTTGCCAATCGCACGCTTGCGGACCGTTGCGAAGAGATCGGACACAGCATCCGCGCTACTGGACCTCTCGCGATACACTAGCTCACGGTGAAACACTCGACTCTCAGGCTCAGGCTCCAATAAGGCTGTATTCTCTCTCTCTCTCCCTCTCTTATTTTCTCTCTCTACCGAGCACTTACACGCTCGGGGAACGGCCACGTGTGATAGTGAATAAAAGAGACTAGAGAGTGCGAGCGGGTCGAGTACGCACTACGGGGCATGGTAACGTAACGTGTGTACGTCACGTGGTCCAGGTACCGACCTACGATTGGACGTTTGATCGCGGTTCCACTGACGTCACTCGATCACGCATACACTGAGATTCCGTCGAGACACGGGCACGTTGGACATGTTGCACACGCTGGAAAGTACGGATACACCTTATAACTAATTCCCTAAAGCCCTGAGAAACCCTCAATAGGAAACATCCCCGCTGGAGTTCCTATCCCGAACACAATGCCCGGCTGATTGGATGAAATTTTTCAAAATATCCTTCCTATTTTCAAACTACACTATACCTACGTTTTTTATACACAACGAGGGTTTAATTTCTATACGGAAAACAGGGATGCAGGTTCTTCCCCATGACTCGCAATTTTGTTTCCTTTTTTCTCCGTATCTTTCATCGCTGCTTCGTGGTATGTAGATAATAGAAAACCCCCGTGGAGAATCTCTCAGGTACGATACTTGGCAGGAAGGAAAAGTGGTTGAGAAATATTTCTACTTGTGCATTTCTTAACAGTTTACGAAATTATTAAAGTCGAACAATTTTCACTAACTACAAGTGTCCAGTTTGCTATATATCTCTAACGCAATTAACTAAAACACGCAAGTCTATGTACTCGAGGATTTGTTTTTCGCTCTTCCGGTGAGTTCTCGGTGTTTTTAAGTCAAAAGCACTTAATCCACAGGTACAACATCCTGCCACAAGACGTGATTGGAGCACTCAGCGCTCCGCGGTCGTACAATACTCGAGATTGGGTTTTTTTTTCTTTTTTTTTTCATTTATACTTTTTGCCAACTTTTTACCATGCCTAACGACTGCAGAACCGGGCGGAACAGTACGTGTATAACTATACAACTGGAGAGCGAATAAAACAGTTTAATTGGTCCTGACGACTAATGAATTTACAAGTTACGACGACCGCAACCGACTCAGCGTCATCGAGAGGCTGTGCTGCTGGTGAATACAAGCCTCGAAATCGCGCTTAAAATCTGCACTAAGCGATCGTGAAACCCCTTGACCCTTCCTGTCTATTTCCCCTCTCTTAGACACGATCCGAAAAATATAAAAAAAAAAACTAGGATAAACAAGAACGTGTTTTTCTGTCTTTTTTCCGGTATATTCCAGGGAAGTGAAATGTTTTATGTACGGTTACCGTAAAACCGGCACCACAGGTGGCCTGGTTTCTCCCTGCACGGGGGTGTGGCAGACCCGTGACCGAACCCCTGGTGAAGCCTCCGTATTTCGACCACAAACGCTGTATACGTCCGCATCTCTTTATCTTATAAACGCTAGACGAGTTCCTTCTGGGTCCTATGTATACCTATATGTATTATAACAGAGGTAGACCTTAATCCTTGTGTCTACTTGGAACCTCTTCGGATTATAAAAATCTAGAAATATTGAGACCACCCGGTTGAAATCAAAATATTAATCAGATAACAAACGGTGTAGGACGACGACGCGCAGCCTGCACGACGCTACATGTATAAGTGGTCTAATATACGTTTATGGCGTTTCTACAACAAAACTTTTACGCGTGCATACACAACGACATGAGTATCTGTACATGTTCCATACACTTTTGCTCGAGACGAGATGAACCGAGAGAGATACAAAGAGGGATGAAATATAACCCTACAGAAATCACTGCGTGCTCCTTAAGTGCCACAGTTGAATGGGTTATACAGTGAAATACCCATGCTGCCAACACGCGCGGCATACGTGTCGAGATGGGCATCATTCGTGTCTACACTTTTCGCAATTTTGCGTTTAACCATCTTCGGGCCGATACGAACGAGAAAGAAAATGGAGGCTGTAAAAGTTATAAATTTCTCGAGAGTCTTATGAATGGCGGTTTTTAAACTGGAACTAGACAATAATTATGGCAATATTTTTGTCTCAAAGCATTCCTGGAAAATCATGAAATTTAGATTCAGGATCAACACTGATTGCAAAAAACATCGTCCAACAACTTCTGTACAAAATTGTCCCAGTTCAAATAGATTCATCAGAAGTTGAAAATTTTCATTACATCTTCACGAATCCTAACATTTCGTCAATCATTCGCCACTACTCAATAAGTCACGCATTCGGCAAAAAAAAAATACCTATACTGAAAAACCTGAAACAATATAAATTCCCATCGCGGATTTGAAGTCCAGCAGTAATTAGAAATCGGCTATAAATAATTCCAATATCAACACACCATTCTGCACGTTGGGATCGTGGCACAGACTTTCCCCATGGGAAATATAGAGAAAATAAAAATATCAGGTAATGAAAGACTGATGGAAAAATGAATAAAATTACGCGTCGGATCGAAAAGAGACACGCCTGTGGGTAATTTGAAAAATGACAAGGTGTACGTTATTTTTAGCCGTATAGATTCTGTCTGCACGTGTAAGTTTGAACGATGTACAACTTCGTGCGAACGGAGAACTTTTGCCCGTGAAAAAGAATAGATCAACATTCCTCGGCGTGCCGTGATGACTGCGGTATAAATACGGTAATTAATATCTCAGTCATAGACGTAGAAACAGGCTGTAATGCGGTTTACAATAGGCGCACGTTTCAACGAAGAAAAGGAAAGAATCGCAATTACTTGGAAGGTTACATACATCCTACAGAGGCAAGATAATTGCGGGTGGAGATCATCCCAAGAAATCACGTACGTAGAACTAATCGTAGATCTAGAGACACGTGTATATACGAGCGGGTTAACTGTACGACCCATCATCTAATCTCGGTCCCAACTCGCAACTGCACACAACACGAATAGCGCGACGCATGTAGCAACGAAATGTTCGGGGACCGCCAGTTGGTCCGTGAATTAATCCCAACAGTCAACGGACTGGATTTAATTAATCTCAATAAAACAGTTTTTCATAAATTAAGGTCCCCCGTCGTACGAACTGATCGCTAGACTTGGAATTGACGATCGGAAACTCCTACGCCTGTAGCAATGAAATAATTAACAACTAGGTACGGTGTTTAGGAAATTATTCAAATTGCCCTGCGCTACCTCAAGTTTATATCAGAGATCCAGACGCACTGTAAAGGGCACACCTACTCAGATCCGTTGATGAGGACGCGTCAAGTGGCTGGATATTAGGAGATCGCGTGCGCCCGCGCAGTAATTTTCGTGTTTCCTGAAAACTTGGGTATTCAACTAATTCTTAGACAAGTTAGAGAAACGACGACGTAACGGCGCAAACGAGTATATTTTTCATGTGGGATATGGTGGGTGATTTTTTCCTTCCATTTTCTTTCTTCTTCTTCCTCTCTCTCTCTCCTTCTCACTCCTAGCAATCTAAATAAATTACCTCGTTCAGTAGGCCATTATCTATGTAAGACCCACAACGATCCATGAGGTTTTAATATTCTCTTTTTCCTTCTTTTTTCATTCACCTTCCTCAATCAAATATCATTAGCGATAGAAAATACTTTTTGTATCATTTCTTTTTTCTTCCTTCTTCAATTTACAAAATTCAATTCCGTTACTCGATAAGTATCTCACACGTGATGCGAGTTCTTGAATAAATACATAACATCTACGAGTCGGGTCGTATCGATCCGTATTGCCGTCCAGCGTCAATTTTAATTGTTTTCCCGCGATTCAATAGGCCGACTTCTTCCCGAGGGACTTGAGAATCGATTACGTCCAAGAAACGAACAAATACTTGCGGTTGGAATACCGCATTCGATTTACCGATGCGCATCACGTGGATCTTCACACAGGTATGTTATACCAACTACTGCAGCAACAAGTCAAAGAAGGACTACCCACACCGCACTTTTTACTAACCTTGTACATACTCGTCTTTCCGACGTCGAATGACCGGTGAAAAATCGTTATCGAAAATCGGACCGGCCCGTTGAAACATGAAGTTAATTCCATCTTGGCTACGTTTGATCGGTTCACGGGGGTAAATTTCACATAGCATTCAATCGGTTCCGCATAACGATTTCATATGATACGTTATGCGGGTGTATCGGTTTATCAAGCGTTCAAAATCGTACTCAACGCGTACGTGTTTCAGAAAATATTTTGATAATTCGTCACGATATTAAACGGTCGAAGATCGATCGAAGCCGTGCGCGTCGCGGAGTTGCAAA
The DNA here is from genome assembly GCF_021155785.1 of Neodiprion fabricii. NCBI lineage: Eukaryota > Metazoa > Arthropoda > Insecta > Hymenoptera > Diprionidae > Neodiprion > Neodiprion fabricii. Next base: position 30,152,044 of record NC_060241.1, read on the forward strand.
AAAATCGATACCCGACGCCAAAGGTCACCGATTCGATCCGATTCGCTAAAAATATCGGTCCAACCGCGTCGAATTTAAGCACGCGGTTAAAAACGGCGAGACCTCGATTCTCCGATCGTTCAACTTCCTCTCGTTTCGTTTTTAATCTTCCATTTCTTTTTTCACAGACGCACTTCGTGCCTTATTCTCTCGCCGAGTGTGTCCCTCTGAAATTCGGAAGAGTGTCTCTGAATTCAACGATAATTACAAATACAGCTGTATAGCATTCCGGGTTAATTGCAGCGCAACGCAGCGTAGCATCAGCTGCGTCAAAAAGAGGAACTCTATAGGATACGAGCAGCAGAGAAAGTTCTTAGCGACGAGACGCGTGTAGCTACCGCAATTAACAATTTGTCTCTAGCATACTTTAGCATGCCTTGTACCACCGTATAAGCGTGCAGCGTCTATTGCTCATCAACCGCATAACTTACCATCTCGATGACCTTCCGTTGCGCTCTTTAACGATGTGCTTGCAGGTGCAACCCGCCGTTTCAACTAGTTTAACCGCATCGTTCGGAAGTCAGGTTTTACCGATTAATTTTACAAGATAACACGGTCCGAGGTTATCGCGATTACCTCTTACCATTTATCGCCAGGCAGTTAGGCTCCGAATCGCCGATTACGCGTAGAAACGAGGGGCAATTAGATCGACGCAAATCGCTCGCTCCAGGTCGTCATGCCCATCGATACTTGGGTACAGAGCACCGACTTTTTCATCGCAATGACCGAGTACAATTATTAGGATATCGTGTGAATTGTCCTGCAGAGCGAGGTACTTGCTATAATAATGTAATAACAAGATCGAAGTAAGCAAGGTTAACGTCACGAAACATCAGGAAGAAAATCATTTCGCAATTTTAAGATGACTTTCGAGGAGTTGGCTTTCGAAAAATATCGATATGTTTGGTGTGGTATGATTTACTTAATTTCAGATAATTCAGTTTTCCTGAACATGCGTCGTTACAGTAGCATTACTAGTTTCAATCATATATGTGATACACCGTTAAACTGCTCCAGACACGTCCAGACTCTAGACTTGACCATTTTTCCACCGTATTTATAAATTGGAGGAGAAAATTTGTTAAAGCTCTGGTAGTGGAGTTGACTAATCTTCGTGAGTCATAGGATCTCGTGAAATAGAAATAGATTACAGTAGTGCAGCTAGACCACTGGCGACTCCATAGATGACGTTGCCGTTCGTCCGCTCGTTCCGAAAGCTTCTCGATGTCCGATTTTTATTCTCCAACCTCAGGAGATATTTATTTCCACAAAATTAAACTTCCATGGTAAACATTCCGCGGACCTTTATCTTGCTATTTTCGTTCGCGCGATTTTTGTCAAATGAAAATCGATCCAAACTATCAACAAGCCAGGGGGACGAAGAAACAAATAAGCTCAATAGTTTCTCGGCTGCGTGTCACATCGCAGGGTAATTCAGTGCGTGAACCACGATCAGCAAAAGAGTACCTAAGGTGGGTCTCGCATTTTGCACGCGTGAAGTTTAATTATAGGAAACGTTGTACAACGTGGCGCCCTTGCGGGTAAAAATTCGCAAAGTAAATGTAAATCAAGTGAGGTTGTAGCCGGGGCCGTGGTTCCTAATTCATGCATGCAAACCCTATACCGACCATCTTTTTTCATCGGGGCAAACAAAACAAAGCGAAACGGCGACTTAAAAGGGCGTGTACCAGTGATCTCGAGATTCGCAGTGCGTGCGTGTCTGCCACGGCTGATCGGTAGACCTGTAAGTACTTCCTAACATTTGACTGGGTATTATAAAGTTACAACACAGCCGACTTGCAGCCAGCAGCGTCACGCGGCGGGTTAAATCGGCGGAATACGCGGCTGATGGTAGTAAAATTTTAGACAGTTTAATTACCAGACACGACGAGACGCTATTTCTTATGCTAATCAGCCTGGTAGCCGTGTAACTGTGTTGAAGCTTGTTAGCGCTTTATTTTACGGAGACTTGTTTTTCTAAAATTTCAACGCCCGCAATACCGACATCGTAAATCATCGTTTTATGCTCCTGCGGAGGCTTGTAGTCAGGACCTCGGGTCGAGTTTGAGAATTCAATTCTACATCACGCTCACCCTGTCTTACCTTCAAATGACACATTTTCATTCCTCTCTTTCGTCGCTCAATTATTGACCATGAAAGTTATATCAACAATCAAATCGCGACTGATAATATTTAGTAAATTGAGTATGCGTAAATTATTACGTTGACAATTGTCAGTTAAATACAATTCTACGTAAAAATCATTTTGGTTATGACTTCGAAATTTCTCTCGGATTCTTCAGACCGGATACGCAAAACGCCACGTGACACCGAGCCGGTGTACATTAATCGCCTTCCACACTGTACATATTTCCAGATCCTACTGTTACTGGTCCGAGCCGCAGGCCGGAAGCTTCGAAGAACGGTTTTCCTACGTATGAGGTAATACGAGGTGATTACAGCTCATTAACGGAAGCAGAAAGTAATCACGGTAATGAGGCGTCGTCGCCCGTCTCTCGCGAGATAGATACTTCCGCCGGTTGGAATCTGTCCAGAAAATATTCGCTTGCCCCCGTTTACTTTCGTCGTTGCCGTGTAACCAGCGAACCGGTGACAAATATTATTTATACACAACGGTCAGCAGCGGCTGTGAAAATCTCTCTTAATTGGAAAAAAATTTACTCGAAAACTAAGTAGTTGATGAAAGACTGAAACCGTGGTTGAGGATCGATCGGATCTCAGTACGAAGCGGTCTACGATCACTTTGATTGCGAGGACAGAACTTTTTTCTCTAAATATATTGTACCGCAATCAATAATTACCCATACAAATTTCGAACATGTAGAAGCGTCTCACACAATTCCATGCGAAAGTGAAATTATAAAAACACGGAAAAACGGACTTTAATAAGTATCAGCATCATCCTTGTTGACAAGGTAGCAAATGTTCCCGCAGTCTTGCCGCCTATATTTGTGAGATATTACGAAAAGAAAATATGTATATCGGGTTGGTATCCTCTGAAAAAGAGTGTGTGTGAAATAACGACTCGAGGATCGCACCGTATCAAGCGTGGTTCAGCCCAGTGACACAGAAACCTGGGTAGTAAGATGACTGTTTAAAAGATTCATAGTATACGTATGTTTAGGTCTCCGTACGAGCATGTCCGCATATATTTATAGCCGCGTGGGTGCGCGATAGGATTTTCATCTCTCGCTCTCCCTTCTTAGTCGTCAATGTTTACAGCGGTACTCGACACTCGGTGCGAACCGTTTACTGCACCCGAGGTAGTTATTTAAAAATAGAAAAAAAAAGATGGCGCTTATATGGATATTTCGGTTAAGGCACGCGCCGCACAGCTGCGCGCCGAAGACCCCATAGATCACCGGTCGGACCCCCATGGATCGACTAGAAACGCAAACACGTGTAGGTACTTCTCGGTTCCTTTGTACTTTGTACTCCTGGTTCACCTCGGGGACCGGGCATCCCGTCCCGTCCACCTACGTGACAGTCTAACCGTATCCCGAAGGAACCCTGAGTCGGGGGCGATGCGTCTACGCGTCTTCGATGCTCACGATGACTCAAGATTCACCCAGCAAACGCCCACCGGTTTTAAGACTTTTCCGAGACCGTAGGTGGAGCCGATATCTTCATTTTAAACGGGATCAGAGCCCGGTTCTCTAATCGTCTTCGGTCTTCCGGTCCGTTTCTCCTCCCCCGCATATTGATTCTAATCTCAAGATGCACTTAAAATAAAGTTGCGGCTCTTGTCCCGCGGTCGGCATCGCTCGTCAAAAAAGACCCGTGAGTTCAATTTAATGCACGCCTAAAGTAAATAAAAAATTTCACCATCTAATTATCTTAGATATTTTTTTTTTGTGATTTTTTTTTTACACTGAAAAATTCTCTACGGTAGAATTATTCCACATTCAGACAATGATATATCTTCCGATATAGCGTTAAAACCTCGCCGAAAAAAATTGTACGGATATATTATACATATAATAAAGATTGTAGAAGAGGAAACGTTCTACTCACCATTTGTTGCGTATTTCTCGGCTTTCGATTGACGTCAATTACTTTCTGATTGGCTGAAACAATGAGTTGATTATTAATCAATACGTAATTAATTGGCCAGTGACCTATATAGGTATATTAATTTGAAATAGCGACAAACGGTACACGACAATCAAATCGAGACAACATTCTGCTTGGCGGCATATACTTATTATCCTACGCAAACAAATACACGCGGAATTGCCTGTGCATGTACGGCTCTATGATTGTAACGTACGTTGGTGCATACGCACATATCGTAACGCCTGGCATATGGCGTACGAGTTAGCACGTGAGCCACACGTCTCATAAACTCTAACTGTCGGTTACCATTTAAGTGTTTCATGCACAGTTACTTCCTAATTTAGTTGAAAGAATATACCAAAACCCTCATCGCCACGTTAAAACGGAACAATAAATTATTCGGGACGCGAGTGCGGGGCTGACAGGCTTAGAAAGTGCTTAGAAATTCTTAGAAACGCGTATGGCAAACCTCTCATTGCTTTCAATTGCCAGACTACGCCTATCTAAATCCGAATGAAAAAAGTTTTGCAATCACATTCGATGAGCTTTTTGGAAATTTTCCACACCCTCCGGGTGTTGTAGGAATGATCGATTTCACACGAAGATCGTCAAATGGAGAAGAGTCGAAGCCGTTTGCTTGACGCATCACCGACTGGTAGCACGTGTCAAAGCCGGCTGTTTAAATTCGCATTAAATTGATTAATTCCGGCACGATGTACTGTCTGGAAACACGATGTAATCCATTCGCGCCTCGGGCAAGACTAGATCTAGTTTCGCTGGCTGATACAACGCGTTTGGGATCCTCCGCGGAGGTTCTCTAACAATGAGCCACCTGCTGCTCTCGCCTGACAATCCTTCGAGAGGTCCAGCGATATTAATGTACTTACTGACAGCCTCGACGAGGTCGGCAAGCAAAACCCCGTCACAGAGGTCGGCCTGGAGGTCCGCAACCCTTCGACGAGAACCGCCTCGCTCCAGGTAATGATTCGCCCAGTCTGTGTATATCTGAAATAAGAAAATTGGAGAGGTTCATTAGCGCATGTAACGTATAACTGCAACGTATATGCATGTGTAAATATACAATATACATATACGTATGTATATAGGGTAGAGAGAAGCGGATAAAGCCATCGAGTGTTTCGGAGAAACGAAACGGCCGTGCTCTCTTACTTCCTCCCTCTCTACCATCGCCTCTGTCCGGTCCTCCTAAGTATTCTGGGTTCAGTAAGTCCGTTGAATCTAGATCGTTTTCGGTTACTAAGAAGGCTGATGATAACGGACCTCTGCAGAGAGTCGTTCACGGTAACCCGACGCGTGTACGGATAAAGTGGCGGAATTTTGTCACGCGAGGAAGAAAAAACGGACCTCAGCTTCGAACAACGAGATTTTTCTTTAATGGATCAGGCTCTTATGTTTCAAGCTGTATTTCACGATATATTGATAGCGTGAGTGACTCGTTTCTTCTTTTTGTTGTTTTTCAATATTCAATTCGACACTCTCGAACGCGATGAATTTTGAATGACAATAACGCGGTAAAAAGATGTACACTGTTTCAACGAGAGTATAAGCGTGAATACCGTGGAAGAAGAAACAAAACATTCCTGTATCCCATAATTCAGCTGAGCGTTACAGCGCACAGAAAAATTACTGCATGCATACGAATCTCTTAACCGCATTGAGAACAATCGTGCTTAAAGAATAAACAGAGATTCATATTTCACGGTATGCCAAAGTGATCGGAGAGAGTAGCATCGGAGTTGACGAATGACTCGCAGATTAATCTCAATCTGTAGGAGCTACAATCAAGATCAGAAAATAAACATCTGGCGTTACCGTGCAAAGATCAATCGTCTAAGTAAGCACGCATGCTCCTAATTGTAAACTTTAGTGGCCTACAACCAGGGCATTGTAACGGTCAGTGAATAGGATCACGTGTTTATGGAGCTGTAGAACCGTTGACTTGATTAATATTTTTATTCACCCGCCGCTGTGGCGGAGGTCGAGAAGTTGCGGTAGCCGCTGAGATTGGCAGTAAATATGTAGCATGCAAACTGCAACTCGTTTTGCAGTTACCTGCGAACAATCGCGTGCGTAATTGACGTTCTGGGTGTGAGCTGTACAGCGGCGGTGTGCGAACCTCACGCGTCCCGATTCGTAACTTATCTGAACTGCCTCGTTGCCTCTGTAAGAACTCGAACCACATCAACGACACGATACCACCACTATCTCGGATCGTAATGGCGAATCGATTTTGTAACGAGCCGACGTTCGTAAACTCGTAAAATTTGTCGTCTGGTGTAGATTTCTAAAAAACTCAATCAAAGCGTGAAGCGAATGATCAACGACTCTGTAATGAAATTTGAGGAAACAAGAAAGAGAAAGGCGACATTTTTCACACAACAGGATGCCGACAATTATGCTCATATAAAATTCTCTGACTTTTACCGTCAAAAAATTCACAATTCCCTGACTTTTTCTAACGAAACTTGCGTGATGTTGGGTAGCTTTTATAACCAAAAGCTCCTGAATTTGTGCACCTTGATTATATAATTTTGGATCTAAAAAACACGTGGTATTACTTCGTTTCACACAAATGATTAGAAATTCAACAATACCATTTCCGAAAGTTAACTTATCGTTAACTGAATTTACGAAGTATAGCTGAAGTTTAAAGACGATTTGTGAAGAAAGTATGTTTTTTCCGTGTATGGTCCATCATAATTCCATGACTTTTCCGTGATTTTTCAACTGAATTTTTCTGATAGACGAAATTCCCTGACTATTCCCGATTTTCCCGGTCTGTCACCACTCTGGAAAAATCAAACGCGGGGTCGTAAACCTTCGCATCGTTACGTTCTTACAGACGCAAGTGTCGATGACTCGCGAACTTTTAGAGAATTAGAAACATCTGACTTTTCGTCAACATTATGTTCTCGTCAGCGAAATACGGTAGACTTACGTTTCAACAAAACAGACTACATCACATCGATTCGCTCCATTGCTTATATTTTCTCAATCCGATCACGGCAGAGAAGTGTAAAGAGAAAAATGAGAATACCGAGAGCTGATCGTGCATACAAAATTAAAAATTCCCAGCACGATTTCATTTTTTCCTAATTGTAGAGCGTGATACGTAATGATCACCTGTGCAGTTCATGATACGGTGCACCTTGATACTGAATTTACGGGTGCAGATACCAGCTGCGATCGAGGTTACGAATTCCGGTAGCTGCAGTCACGTTATAACGGCCCAACGAGTCAAGACTAAAGAATTGGAAGCTAGTTGATCAGCAATGAAATCAAAGATAGCACCAATGAACTGGATTATATTGCCCGTGCGTAAGAGACTAGACCCGTCAAGCTGCTCGGCAATTGTCATATACTAATTGGATCCATTTCACATAACTTATGTAGCCAATGTTCGTCGAGCAACCCTAAGGAACAATTTGGTGCAAGTTTTACGTAAATCGGTCGATTGGTTCTCGTCTTTATCGGTAACAAAGAGACAAAGGATTTTATACATTAGTATAGACTAGACATCACATCGGTTTTATGTTGAAATTAGACGAGAAATAACAGTGTGGATCAACGGCAGCTGCCACAGAATGTCGTTATTCCAGTGCCCATTGTACGACCTCATACTCCAGTCGATAACTACATCTGGATAAAAAGAAAAAGAAGAAGCCCGGGTTAAAATTCATCGCACAAGCATTGGGTTGGATTCTGTTATTTTTCCTTCATCGTAGCTCGCAGAGGAATCACGAAGTCGCGATAACTCATTCTCGCAGGCACTGGTACAAGTCTATAAGATGATTATGAAAAAATCAAAGAAAAACAAAATCACCTCGGTGAGTAAACGATGTCGTCCGTCGAACGAGGCTAGCTCGCGTCTGAAGTGAATGAATCGAAACGAAGGGAATTGACGAGCGTGTCCAACCCTTGAAAACGCACAAAACGTACCAACCACAATGCATCTCTTCAACCCCCTCGTGGTGAATGTGGCACGCCGTATACTTAGTCACCGAGTTGCACGCGCATTGCTGCAGTTATAGGTACGACAATAATCCATCGCGAGTATTGAATTGGTGTGCGTAGGCGTGACGAGATTTGTATGTGTAACGGGCTTTTATAATTCATCTTTACTTACTGGATGTATCCTACGCAAGCAATAAATACATCGGTATGAGCGTCGCGTAGCATTAAGTTCGATGTAATCAAGTCGACCCGACGTTGTCTATTGTGTTCCATCACTAGACCGAGTGACAAAATAATACTGTCGTATACGTACAGATACGCAATATAACTACGATGACGATGATAATAATGATGATAGTAACGACGGAAAAGATGACGATCACGAATCTCCTCCGGACCGTCGGTGGTAACAATGAAACCTACGCCCGGTTATAATGTACAGGTATAAAGTGCACATTATACCGTGTATTGTTCGATGCGCGTACACGCGATGTTACGCCTTGTATGTACATGTGTGAGCCTCTGACGTTGGTTGGCCGATCTATAGATACGCCTGTATAATGCGCGAGAGACGTAAAGGTCCTGCGCCAAAACAGAAGGCGTATAAAGTATGCATGGGCAGTGTGTATTGCTTGCGTCGAGTGCATCAGCACTCTTGGATTCGTAGTGTTTATTGTGCTGGGAGAGAGCCAATGTTTTTGCGACGGGCGGGAAGAGAGCTAAAGAGAGAAAGAGAGAGAGAGATAGAGAGAGAGAGAGAGAGAGAGAGAGAGAAAAGGGGAAGATGAAATGAGATGAGGTGAAATACGCGCAGATGAGAGAAGAGGAGAGTGTCACAGAGTGGGAAAAAGCCAGAGAGCAAGAGAGAGGGAGAGAGGGAGAAGGAGAGGGAGAGGGTATTCTAAAATGGAGTGAAGCGAGAGAGAAAAGAGGAAGAGAGGAAGAGAGGACGGGGGGTTAGTCACCGGCGTACACACCACGGCGGACCTATTTTTGAGCCGTCCAAAGAGAAAACCAAGATCACTTCCTTCATAATTTCGGGTCACTCCTAATCTCTATTATTCCAAGCGCAGGCAGTGCGTCCTGCATCGCCACTGTAAATACCAAAATACCGATAACTCTGGCGGCATCTTTTACTCCGGATTTACTGCCTCATACAACTCAAAGAGACCTGAATGCCTCCAGAAGCTATCGAACACTGCGTCAACTTGAGATGCATATCTGATACCTGTCGACGAGTTGACTTTTCCGTTCTTCGTTATGATCTCGTATTGTGTTTTCTAACGTCAACCGCCAGGGAACAAACTGTTCCCTCAAGTCTTTGGCAGAGCTCGTGACAAAAGAACGAATATGCTGAATGTATACTCCTTGATCGCTTATGATCTAAAGAAGATACAAGAATTTTCCGTAAAGGCATGAGCTTGCGAGGGATTCTTTTCCTCTGATTGGAATGATCGAAATTCGGTCAAGAAGGTATAACAACAACCGTCCACACCGGATTGAGGTTAAAGGTGTAAAAATTTGAGTTATGGGACGATGTTACTCGTTTGTAATGGCTCCAAAATTACGACCAGATACGGTACAGTTGGTAGCGCGATCGGCATGCACACAGTGGCTATTACTGGCACACTGACATGTTTCAACACTTCTCGTGATTTTAAATATAAAATTTAGACTCTCCGGAAATTCCGACGTTCGTCATTCCTGAAGAAACCAGTAAACGACCAATCACCGATTCTGTGTAAAAACACAAGGGGAAGTTTGGTTTAAACTGATTGTGATGAAAATTGAGTCAGCGGCTTACGACGAATTCTTGGTTTTGTATACATGTACTATAATACGCTGTTGTCCCGCATGAGAATAATTTTAAAACAATTCACGAGATAAAGGGAACGAACTATGGATAGGAGAATTTCACACCCAACAACGAGTGGATCTTGATTCCAGGCTCGTCACACGGCCGATTCTCAAGTTACCGAGCGTTGCTTTGAGCACAGGATGAGGGTCTCGCAAATCCTCGAACAACCACTCGAGTTCTCTAACCTGCCCTTTCCACCCGGCACGTTAACCGTAGGTGTTAATAAAGCGGTGCAGAGCCGACGACGCAGACTGAACAACGCTTATTGCAACCTAACCCGACGCTGTAATGTCGTAGATTTCGCGTAGGTGTGCACAACGGACGAATCTTCGTTGTGCTCATCCGCACGTCTGTCTTTCCGATGGTTAATTAGACGTGCGCTGTTCTGCGCTTGCTGCACAATTTCTGCGCTTTAGGCGCATCCATCGCCACAAAGATGATTAGGGTCAGCGGGGATTTGTGTGGTAAATGAACTCCACACGTTCCACTTTAATTTGAGAATTTTTTTGCTAAAGAAAAACTTTGAAGAAGCATAACACAGAGACATCCGAAACAATGGAACGTGCAATTGTGGCACGAAAAAGGCTGACTGGTCACTAGCCGTGCTCTTTGCACAACATCACCCTTATCTACTTCAGCAGTAACCGAATAGCCATTCCAAATATATAAACGCCTCTGAGATGTTTCGATAAAAGAGTCAACACTCATCCCTCTATTTGCCTTGATCAACATGTTTTTTCAGAATTCAACGATCCAAAGTTCATGTTGATGGAAGTATGTATAGACCATGCAGAAGGCAGATGGTGGAGTGAGTTACATGAACAATGGGTTTTGTCTGCTAGTCAAACCGTGCTGACAACTTTATAGTGGAAGGTGCAAGTTAGGTGGATGTAAATCGACTCTCGAAATGAGCGTCACCTCCTTTTCTAACGATATTCCAGTATATGTATATTTACGTATATTGTAACGCGCGTTAAAAATGCCACGTTAAAGCCGCGCGTTACCACATATAAAGCGAAAAGAACGTTGAATTTTTGCAATAATTCATGGATCTGAGCTTCCAGCCTTTGTTCATTGAACATGTGAGAGGTGCATTCGTTAAAAATGAAACTACTTCCATCCCTCAATGGTGTAGTGAGGAGGGATCAATCATGTCACTGCTGAAAGGATCCTAATACCGAACTTTCAGTATCTTTCGAACGCTCAGTCCCTCAGATTTTTAAAATCTCTGATGAAGAATGCGCAAATTGAAATTAATGTGTGTCAAATAAAAATCATCTTGACGTAAAAGTTGCAAATTCTCTCGGTTCACATTAATTTATAGTCAGTACTTCAAACGTAGTTGCTGCAAAAGCAGTTAAAAAAAAACTTCTACACTATTCTTGGCCCTATCAATATACCCAAGTATAGTATTTGGTACGAGTAATTTCCCAGCGAAGCTAACGAGTGACTGGGTTGAAAGTTCTGGGGTTAGTGCAGAGGACACGAGGGTCTCATGTCGAGAGGATAGGAGGGTGAAATACCTGTACAATGTTTCGGGTAGTAGGGTCGATCTTGACGTCGTCGGTTGAGCCTTGTACGGACCTTGGAGCTCTGATGCAAGCCATAATCCCGGACTTTGGTGCTTCACCGAGGCTTTGCCAGGCCGCGTTCGGCGGACAGTAGCGTATGAGTACGGATATGTCCGTTGGTATGTATATGAGAGAGTGCCGCGGTGTCCTCCCGTGCAATAAAGATAAGGCTTAAGGAGTTTAAAGAGCTTAAAGGTTGAAAGGTTGAGAGGTTTAAAGGCGCTAAGGTATGCGTGTCCGAAGTGGGCATTCGCCTCGTCCCGCACCGGCTCTATATATTTCTACGTCACTTACAAACCGCACTCAATGTCCACCTAATGATTCCGACGAACCTTTCTAAGGACACCTAAAAAGCACCGGCAATCACTACGGTGTTGCACCGATATCCTTCTTCCGTCAGCCGCTCTTCTCCGGTATTTATGATCTCGACCCGTCTAGACTCAATCTAGACGACGGATCAACTGTGACATCCACAACGACACGGCTCGAACTTAATCGAACTCAACTATCCTGGGTGCACCACGTGACCGGAGGAAGGGAGAGTAACGGCACCATCAAACCCTTCGATTCCTAAAGCGTGAATTCTGAAATATTCGTCGAGCTTCGCTGTCGTTCTTGAATAGAATCACCCTTTTTATTATGTAACACGACAAAATTATCCTCAAGGATGTTCACCTTGAGTTATTGGCACTGTGTGATAGAATTTGACTTGTAAAAATAGTAATACCCCGTAATTATATATTTCTAAAGAAATTTTTCTACTCATATATTATTTTTAACAAATTTTTCGGTTACACGAGTTCAAATTTTTTAGTGCAAGACTTTCACCGATAAGTTTAACAATCGACAATAATATTAGACAACTATACATGTAGCACCAAATTTCATAACTTTTTACGAATCTTCGAAGTGTTTAAGAAGGTTTCAGTAGCGTTTCGGGCCTCCCTGATCGGCGCGCACATTTTCAAAGGCAAACCGCGACGAGCGGAACGTGCGTCTCGACGGTGCGGCGTACTAGACGTGACTGAATCCACTGCGACGCCCGGCGTCGACATGCGCCAGTGTGTGCAGATGCCTCAGACAGTCAAAATATTGACCTCAAATAATAGCCGTAGTGCAGAGAACAGGAAGGACGATTATTTTACACCGATGTACCTGTGCGCCGTTGAATCAAGTTATCTGCAAGTCCGTCGTTTGTAATATTCGTTTCTTTTTAATGCATATGCAATCAAATTTCCTAACTTGTGGTTTTAACGCTTTGTTGAAGTTACGGTTGTTCTTCTGGATATTCAGAATACGCTCTAGTGATATCGAAATTTAAATCATCGTTGCATTTTAAATACTTTTCGTTGTGTACCAATGTCCTTTCGAAAAACAAATGCGAGTAAAATTTGCTCGTCATTTTTCAAAATCGGAAATATGAGACCAACGAAATTACTTTTCAAATACCACGATTTGTGAACTCAAAGCTCTGAGGTCACTAACACATATGACACGTTATGGCCACTGAACGTTATATTTTATCATGAATTGCCAGCTTAAAAATTGAGGAGCACTGATGCACACAAGTCGTTGGGATTATTTGTATTTACAAAAAATAAAAATAAAAATAAGGTAATTTATTAGACAACAAACTCGTACCGCGGTTTAGACGAGGTAAAATACTGTGGTCTAATAAGAAACGAGGTTGTCAAACACGGGGCAAATAACTAAAGTTTGAAGAAAAAAGTTAGAAAAAGGCAAAAGTTCGACGCGAAATATATCAGCCGAACGTAAAAGTGACCTGCCAGTAAAGTTCGTGAGTTGGTTAAGAAATAATAACGTCCATCCGCACCGCGTGTCCCGGTCCTGGCGTAGCCGAACAGGCCGTATTTTGGACAATACCATTCCATCCGCTGAACGAAAATAACATCTGAGAGAAACGAACAGATGATTGGGTGATTAGAGATTAGGGTTAGAGCAGCCTGTAGCCTCGCCGCGGTAACTTTCATAAGATTACCGGAATAGACGCGTTACTTTAGTCAGCTACCGCACCGCTAACTTTCAGCCTTCCTTCTAGGCTTCTTCTGCGGCTAACTAACAACTCGGGAAATAAAACAAATTAACGGATTACCAACAGCCATTGGCCGAAGCTTTACCGCGGCTATAAATTAATTAGTAAATAATTGCCTCCTCTGCATCGCTCCGCGTCTGATCGTTTCTCGTGCAGGATCTCGATCCCTCGGTATCTTCCTCGATGTATTTGCTGTACTGCACATTCATTCATCCAAACCTCATGAAGTGCAAAGTTCGCTATTCTTTGTTGTATCAACGTGGTCGAAAGTCGCATTATCATTCGAATCATGCGCCAAGTACTTTATTACGATTCAGAACAGTCCCGCGGGCGACTGAAGAGCCTCGGTAATTGTCATAACCTAACGTCGCGAACTCATGATGCCGTTCTTCTTTGGTAGCCACAAGTCAAAATTTTCGTTCACAAATGAGCCGAAAAATTTATTTGCACATTTTTTTGTTCCACTTGTTACGAAAGACTGCAGTTTCCGTTCGGTTCATTCAACTCAAAAATTAACTTTTTTAGGAAGCATCATCGCGAAAATTTTGCGTACACATAATGTGAAACCTCAACAGAAGTGTCAGTTATTTTTACGATTTTTTTGACAATTTCAACGTGAATAATACATATAACAATGTAGCTTTTGACAAGGCTTTTTGCATACACCCTCTGTCATATTTTACGGAAAATTCTGTCATGCTATGTAAAATGTAAAATTTTTTGAACAAATTAAACTTAGCACAGTGATAATTTGAGGTGAAATTTATATTTACACGATGTACAAAAAACTTATTCAAAGATAAAAGGTCATTTCCCCCTTAACTCGTAAAGAAATAAAGTATAACAGAGATTGACGAGCAGACGAAACTAGAAAAACGAGGGACCCAGTCTCCGGGTTATAAGCAGAGCGCAATCGTGATTCGTGGGTGATCCCCGACCCACGTGTGGACATGTAAGCATATATACATACATGTATACAAAGATGCCTATGTATAGCTCCATCGGAGGATTTGTAATTCAAGGGTAAAAGAGAGGCAAAAGAAAAAAAAAACGTGAATCAAAAACACAAACAGAAGCCAAGTTGTAACGATCGCGCGTGTTGAGGGACAGAATTATTACAAATTCTAGATGACGTCTAATTATTGTCGCCGTCGTCCCCCTTCAACTGAAATCCTCGAGTTAAAGTCCCGGCGCGAGATCTTAAATCTCCCGCTTAAAAACAAAAGAAGGGCGAACGATGGGGCGACGGGGACGGGGAAACGCGCGGGTAAAAAAGCTCCGCACGAGCACGTGGCGCTTCCGACGCAAAAAAGCGAGGGACTACGGACAAGGCGGGCCTGCTCAGGGACATGGAAAGGAGAGACGGACGAATGGAGAGGAGCGAAAGCTCGTGCAGCAGGATAGCCCGCTGAAGGGGGGGGGAGAAAAGGCTAAGTAGTAACAGAGGCCACATGTTCGCCTTCCATCCACCGCGAATGCAGGGGATCGCTGCCTCCCGTATGAACGTTATAAACGTACGTACCTACTACACGTGCAGCGTGGATCACGCCGCGAGTGCTGGATAAAGAGGGATTGATATGAAACGGGGTTAAAAACGGGGCGAGGAAACACGTAGAAACGAGATGGAGTTGATAGTAGAGCAGAAGATGGGGGGGCGAAACGCGGTGGGATAGTAGTAAAACCAAAAAAAAAAAAAATAGGAAAAAAACAAAGAAAATCCTCTTTCAGCTGGACGAGTGCCCATTTCCTATATACACTTTACACACACCAATTACGCCTCCGTGAGTACACGTATGTCGTTGAAAAGTTTGCACATCGCGGCCATAAGGTATTCGCTTCTCTGTGTGTGTACTTCGTGCGTATATTTGCGTGCATGTAATACGAATACTGCAATCAGTAATCGTGTGCTGAGCGAAAACACGTGTTGAACAATTTTCAAATCTGCGTTACCTCGCGCTAGTTTTATTTTCTCGTTTGTTAAAATTCTCGTACACGTGAAGTAGGACAATTGAAAAATAAGATTCTAAGCAATTCCAAATATACTTTTTTAAACACCCTTCATTGTAAAGGAATACGAGAAAATAATAATTTTCCATCGATACCTCGCAATATCTCGCAATGTTACAAAGAAAACTTTAATTAAACGCGTGTCTATTTACGTTTATACCCAGACACGATTATACAAGCATCAACCGTGATGAAATGGAAGATATTTTTTTATTTCACGACATATAGTTATAAAAAGTCTCGGCAAGACTTTATTGACAGTTATAAGATTGTCGATACTAGACGAAACGAAAAATCGAATCCTACCGCAAAAATCGTAGTTAAGAGGAAATTTTTGCTTAAAAAAATTCACTCCAATCTTATACACAAATGTATACAAAGGGTATAAGCAACGATCGGTCAAGTCGGCATTAAATAAGCCACGTAGCCTGCACAGGATACGTTAGGTATAAAGGGGAGAGAATCGGAGGGATAATGAAGACGGTCGGGTGACTGAGGGCGGCACGGTTGGGAACCTCTGTAACCTAGTTAGCGATCCCCGAAAGCTAGAGGATGCACCCTCTTCCCTCAGGACGTGCGCGTAGTACGTGTCCTAGAGGAATACGTGCATCCCTCGCGGGTAAAAGTTACCATGGTAACCGAACCGAGAAATTTTTATTCCCCGTTATCCGTGTACACGTGTACGTGTGTGACGTACGGACACATATCCATATGAAACGTGCAAAAGGTCGCGCGTGAATTCGAATGCCACTGGAGCGTGTGCAGGCGGCTCCTTGAGGAGCGGGCTGATGCTGATAGGTATGCGTTCAAGACGGAGAAAGTAGCCGGATAAATATTTATGTGGTAACAAGTTCGCATTATGCGTGTATAATGCATTGAAATTTCTCCCCATTTTAACTTGCACTGGCCGAGCAGCAGCCAAGCAGCCCTGATAATTTATTTAGGGCCCGCCATACCCTCTCTCTCTCTCTCTCTCTCTATCTCTGTCCTCTCTTTCACCCCCTTTGCTTTTATTTCTGCTTCTTTTTTCGGGTCACACAATTCTCGGTTCTAGAAACGCTATTTTACTCACAATCGTCTTTTTACCAGAACATACGTTACTCGGGTAGGCGCCATGCGACCACGTGAGCATGTTTTATGAATGAGTAAGACGTACATATCATTACAACACACGCGCGTTCCTCCGTACGAGGCGAGAGAGAAGACCGGCGACGAGCCGAACCGCATCGCGGCGTCGTCCAAAAGGATCCTTCGGAGCCCAACCCTCCCATTGTCAGCTGGACCCGTGTGGGCCTCGACACGAGAGTGGCTAGACGCGATATGCACATTTATTACACCCGTGGAACTCGTGTAGGTTATAAGTATCAGCTATAATGACGTACTCTCTGCGTATAACCATTATCCGTGTAATAATGGTTAAACTACGATTAAATACCCACCCCGAAGTTTCGTCGCCGACCTTAATTTTCACCTTTCACATTTCGGACTCGGGTGAGAGTGAGTTTTTCAATGACAAGAAAATCGGGACGTATTCAAAGTTATATTGATTCCTCGAACATAGGTACGAATATTTGGAACAATTTTTGCGAGTAAGAGATGATAAATATGTCAAAAGTTTCATCATTTTGAATTAGGACCATGAAACATTCGACACGAATTTTGACGATAAAAAAATTCGTCCGTAAAGCTTGCACAAAGATTGAAATTTTCCATTCCACAAAAATGTAGATAATAACGTTTAAAAAATATGGTGGCACTTTTCCGTGGATACGAATTATCTTTAAAAAAAAATTAATAAAAAAGCTCAAGTATACGAAATCAATTTTCCCACCTGTACTAAAAGAAGATCATTTTTCTAAAAGAAAATTTGTTTACGGTTAGAAAAAAAAACCTGAATAACACACTCCACTAAGCAACTATATGCAACAAAACGCAAACCATATGTAACTTATACAAAAATACTCGGAAACCTTGACCGACATACAATGTCATAGTGGGAAAAACCGCAACACATGAGCTCTGCGTGCAGATATGTGCGTAAAATTACTAGGTATAATAAACCATCGACGTCACCAGCAGCACCAGCAACAGCAGCACTTGTCGACATATAATTACAGCTGAGCACGTTACTTCTTCCAATAATCGTTAAACCCTGAAATATGACCGCGAAGCAGAGTCGTCACGACACCAGCGGGACTCTCACCGTTTCAGGCTTTTCGAGCTTTGTACGATTTCCCCGCGATTTGCCGACGTGGCCGTAAGTTACGCGTGCGATTTCCGTCACGGCACTTCACAGCGATTTCCAAAGCTCGGACTGTAAGGTGCCGATTTCCCGTCATACGTTACGAGCCGTGATTGACGGACGCCTGAAATTAGAAGCGCAGCCCTCGGGTTCAGGAATCGTAGGATGAGCCACCACGTCGAATCCAATTGACGGATCGGGGCGTCTTCAACGGCACACATTCGCCCGCGGGCCGAATACGGAATTGCGATAATTTTTCCTCCTCACGTACGCGCATGCATTCTATTCGGCCGCCTTGCAGTGACAGACACGGGGCACCTCCGGAAGATACCCCAACTCGGGTTCGTCCTAACGAGCCCTGACATTTCGAGGCAGGGTTTTCCCCCGAAGGGCTCTACCCGATGCCAGATCAACGGGACGTCGCCCTCGTCTTCGCTCTGCTAGCTTCGCACCCGTTGGCAGATTTCGTAAAGACTCGTATCGCATGAGATTGTACGTGGGGATGAACAAAGACGATACGGACCGAAAAAATAGGGGGTTGTTCGCTTCGAAGGTGCACGTCGAAAATCATTTGAAATCGCCCGGTGTGACTTAAAACGATGAAATAAAGCGTACATGAAAACACGTATCTCCTCGAAAAATTAAACTGTACTCAGAATAAGAATAAGAAGAAAAAAGTGCAGCGTTGAACCTGCCGCATTCACGGCGCGGAGATGCAAATGCACAATCGAGCCTCATTAAGACCTCGGAGAAACGAACTCACGTGTCTATATTTAGCTGTTACCACTTTTAACCGCTTTGTGAAGCTGTGGTTGGCGGCTTTTGCTGTCTTCGCGTTATTAAGACTAGCGCTGCAACTCGAGTAACCCCATATGGCGGCAATTTGAACGTGACCGAGTTAAGATCTGCGGTAAGAGGAAGGCTCTGACTTTACCGAACTGTGTACAAACTGTGTACAAACATTCGCTGAACAATCGTCACAGTACACCATGTAACTGGTTTGGGAATAAAAAGGTGCCAAATCATTTTTAAGAACTCAATATTTTCGGAGCAACGCTTTTCCTTGGACTATTGTGCGAAATTTGAACGTATTGAAGACTGGAAAATTGTTTCCCTGTAGAATTCAAGTACCGAATTGAGGACGGGAATTTGTTTGAGGGGTGAGCATTAATTGTCTGATGAAAAAAAAAGAAATGGATTATGACGCACTGGATTTGATCAGCTGTAGATCGCGGTACGGGCCGTGTTCCGATGCGAGTGCATCAATTTGGAGTAGTAGGCACAACTAATTTGCGGGATACACAATCCATTAATCCAGATGCCCAAATTGGTTTACTCAGACGAAATCCTATCCGGGATGCAAAGGACCACCGGAATTTGAACTAATCCCCCCCCATCCCGATTTCCTCTCCCTTGAACCCGGCCGAATTCGTCCCAATTGAAGGCTGCATCTGCGGCTCTCCTCCAGTCATTCTCGGGAACGCCCTTGATAATCGAATTACGACAAGTAATTTATCCGTATATGGGGTGACGAACTGTGCGCCAACACGCTTGTCCACAGCGGTAAATAAAAGGAAGGAGAAAAAGCGATGAGGAAAAAAAATCTGGCCGTTTACACGGACTCGTCTGCCACCGCCGAAGGAGGGTTGACGGATTTGTCTATTTTTTCAGCCCCCGGACGACGCCGGGGGATTCGATGGGAAATGGGGGCTTGATTTTCAACCGAACAAATGGATCGGCTGCACGGGTTTATCGAGTTACCTGCGTTGGTTCGCTTTCCGTTGTTTATGAAATGGAACACTCGGGGCTGGAGCTCGGTCATCAAAAACAAGGATTAATTAACTACACGGGAGGGAAATGCACTCACGGTTAATCAACCTTGTCAGTTGCTGGTTAGCGTATCTCGTACGAAGATCATCGCTGACAAACCGTACCTACCTATTTACCGGGTGACTTGATTCAAACGACGATTGCTTCCTCCACTTTGTAATCACACGCCATGATACGCCGAAAGAAATTTCGCAACTTTAGAAATAGAAATAGAACCAAAGTATGGCTTTTTGTTACATAGAATGCAGGGTCTGTTTTTTACATCGGTTCTTTCGGACATTCCGTATTTTCTAACGTTTATTTATATTCAGGGAGCTCGAGACGCATGTTCTGAGTTATATGTTCTGGTCCGTAAAAAAAAACGATATTCGGATGTACTGTTACATACATCCTTCAAGGTCTTGTTCCGTTTCATTCGCATAAATTTTCGATTACAAATAGACGAAGTATTTTCAAAACTGAAAGTGAAGTCACAGTTTGTGTAAATTTCTCTGAGACGCCACGTCACTCAACGTGTAGAAATAAAAAAAAAAAAAGTTTTCTAGGATGCCTGCAACAGAAAAAACAAGTCCTAAAATAAGGCAGAGCACATGCGTTCCGTTTCATTCGCAGACAATAAGCATCGCCCATGTAAGTTGGCTGCAGAGCGATGACAAAACGAAAATAAATCCAAGCGGATTGTGTAGGCATGTGCATGTATACAAGGAAGAGATAAGAAATGGCCCCTGAGACACGCGTCTCGTTCCCGGAAACGGAGAGTTAACCGTCGTTAACGAATGACATCAGTTCCGACGATAAAATTTCTCACAAAGATGACGCACGAATCATTCGATGACGATTCTTACTTGAGTCTGTCCACGACCTACGACGATATCGACGAAGAAGGCGATTCGCTTTTCATCCATTCGACGGAGAGATACTAGACAACGCGCCGCAGCGTCTAACCGGAAGTTGTATACCCGTCCATACACGTGTCCGTGTATACATTAGAGAGGGTCGTAAGTCAAGCCGCCGCCGTGTGCCGAGCTCCCGTGAGTTTGTAGGATAGAATTTCAACTTGGGGGAGGCGAAAATTGGCAATCGAAGCAACTAATTTAGAACTGGGACGCGACCCGGTCTCGGAGTGGGGTCAGAGGTCGGCCCAAGTCCCGAATGGAGGGAAGTATAACCTACCCCAAGCCCTCGGGGTAAACTAAATATCTCCACCCGACAATCTTCGCCCAAAATGGATCTCTGATTCAATCAGCCCAAGTAATGACTCATGGAACCTGTAACAACTCGTCCTGTTCCCAATTTGCGAAACGCGATATTCACTATTGCGAAAAACATAGACGTGTTTAAAGCTCTCGCGATTCCTGTTAGAGCGTTTATTTTCCCTTCCTCATCTTTCAACGCTCCCCTTAATTTTCGCACTATTTCAATATCAATTGTATGCATAAGACTCTTCCATTAAACTTGAAGATTCGCTCGTCAGAATGTTCTTGCGAATTTAAAATACGTAACTTGTCCTTCAAAAGAACATCAGAGTCAAGATGCTGCAACGAGATCATTGCTTAGAACCGAAAGAACGAATTTCGACACCGAATCTTCGTGCGGTGATACGAATTTTCGGGTAATATGAAATTCGGAACGGCTTGCACATTCCATGACCACGAAAGCACGGTAGACGTACCATAAAGCTGCCATCGTACTCCTGCAATGTCTATGGATGGGGCGTAAAAGTTATGACGGCGCTATAAAGAAAATATGTTGCTAATCAAATTAATATATATATGTATATATATATATACATGTATACATTCGGGGTGGAGAATCGCCTAGCTGGAAGCAATATGTGCGGCAAAAGTCAATTTTTCCGAGCGATTGATCGCCCGGGCATCTGACGCATGGCGTACGATAGCCTGCATTGCAGCGAAGCTGCTTCCACGAAGCGTGGTAGAGATTTCGCGATATTGAATCTCGAGCTCTAGCTGCAGCGGCGTAAGATGCTGGTAGTAGCTCCGCTCTCGTCGCCCTCAGAGTAAACACCAACCAAGCGCGGACAGGGGATTGATCAAAGTGTTTCGACACCCTCGGGCACTGTATTAGCCCCGTCTAAAATCACCCTAAGAAATTCATACGGCCCTACAGCCTCTTACGGATGCATCGAGTACGGGCCCGCCCGACTAAGAAAAACACCCCATGCAGTCGGAGAGGCGGCAAGTAAGCGTTAGACCAGATCGTCAGGCTGAGCTGTGAGGATGGATCATCCGAGAATGCGACCAAAGATGCGCGAATAACCGCGAATA
Source organism: Neodiprion fabricii (assembly GCF_021155785.1). Classification (NCBI taxonomy): domain Eukaryota; kingdom Metazoa; phylum Arthropoda; class Insecta; order Hymenoptera; family Diprionidae; genus Neodiprion; species Neodiprion fabricii. The sequence goes on from NC_060241.1 coordinate 30,173,984, forward strand.
TTTGGGAGTAAAGACGGGAAATACCGATGCCTCTGCGAACGAATGCACGAGGGTCGTGTTTTCATTTTGATGAGTATTTTATCAAGAGAATCGCCTGACGTCAAAATCCCGAGCTATCGTAAAATAAATAAATAAATAAATAAAAATTATGTAAAATCCATCGTTGGATGCGGGTGACCGCAGAGTAATTGTGAGGGTAATTTTGAGCCCTGAAAGAGCGAGGTATATTTTCTCGGTGACGCGCAACCACCGAGGAGAATATTGCTTCCTTGTTGCGATGCAGCCACCCCAAACGTGCCTCGAGGCGTCGTACCGAGCTTAGGTAATTTACGAAAAGTATCTCGATTAAAAAGTGAAATAAGAAATCTCGCAAGGAAAGAAAACAGCAGCTTTCTCCGCGGGATGTAGCCGTCTGAGCTGGAATTATGTTGCAAATAAAATATGCAATACGTACGCCTGCAACTGTACGAGGAACCGGGCGATTTTATTTCCATTAAAATTAACCGTAAGCCGTAAGTCGAATCGCGTGCTCATTCATGCGCCGTTCGCGAACTGTCGAAAGGAAAAGCAAAACGAACCGAGTGCAGGAACGAACTTCGAGCAGATATGCAGGCATACAACACTATGGATGTATGTACGGATATTTTTGCATAAGTGAATTGAATCGTAATGCAAACGAACGAACGAGTGGGTTTCAAAGCCGTGCCATCGAGCCTACGGTAGACTTCCCTGAGGCTTTCAGGACCCGGAGGGAAAGGGAAGAAGTCATTGTTGTTCTCTACCAGAGAAGCCAGAGGCGGACGAAACCGAGTGAAGAGCTGCAGCTGACAGCTTGCAAATTTGCGAATTCCAACGATATTAATTGACTCACTCTTCAGTGCTGGAATAACTTCAATTATGTTAACTCCGGCCTTTCGAGCACTTCGCTACGCTTTATTCGCCGCATCAAATCTCATTGTTGTCGTACGCGCCACTCACTCTATAAAGGGAAACTTGGAATTCTAACTCTGCGTATTGAGAGATACGATTTTTCAATACAAGCATCTCTTGCAATATTTTTAAATAATCGCGCATTCAACGACCAAATTCAAAGTACCTAATTGATTTGTCACGATTTACTTTGAGATTTTAAATATATCCAGCAAGGCGAAAGAGAAATTCTGCGACCGCAGCTAATACGTTTATCATGAGGAATAATGATGTATCGATATTCGTTCAGTAACGATGTAACTTGACCGTTTATATTGCCAGGTTCAAAGACAGGGTATAATTTTAGAGTAAATTGACGATGATTGATTACGTTTAAGAAATTGCCGTTCAGTGATATACCAATGTGCATATTTCCGTTACACCAAATCGAATTCAGTGATAATTACTATCAACTATATGAGCCACCTTGATCAGATACTAAACATGAATCTCACAGCGTAGGCGTAATATTCCCTTCACTCTCTGCCTAGGGCAATACTGGTCCAAAGAGATAAAAGAAAACCATGGAAAATTCGATCGGAATATTAATTTCTGGCATTCGGCCAACACGAGCGAAGCGAATGAGTCACATTCGGATACGAGTAGGTATTACGCATGATTAAAGTAGCGTCTCAATTAAACCCCAACACCGTAAAGCCACTGGGCGTGAAATTCGTCGCGTGAAATATCTCTGAATCAACATTTCGATCCAATGTCGAGGATCCCTTACCACCTTCACTGAGCATTTTTACGCGCAAGTGCAGCAGCAATATGGTGAACCTGCACGTCGATGCAGTTTTGTCATAAAACTGCAGCGTACCTCTTTAGTCGTTTTCCCCCGCTGTTGCCACTGGTAAAAATGTTCGGCGTTCAACGCCCATCCAGGAGCAAAGCTGAATCCTTCGGCAGCAGGTTGCAGGCAGGAGTTTGTCACGGTTTCGAAATTGCGACAAGGGTCAGGCAGCTCGGTGTAAACGCCCATCCTGGTGGGCGTGAGGCCGCCGCAGCCGTCGTACTCGTTCCGTAATTCGTACCTGGACAGAAGCAGCTCCTTTTCGAGGTTATACTTGGTCTCAAACTCGAGGAAGGACATGTCGCGCATTTCGTCCTGAAAGTTGTTTTGCGGCTTGAAAGCGAGACCCATGGTAACCTGGCGAGAAGCGTCCTCCAACGAAGGTAACAACCTCTTCGGCGAGCGTTTCGGTGAGTTCCTCGGTGAGAAACCAGTGTCCTGATCCTGATCCTCGGAAGGAAAATGCAGCCTCCTTGGTGATTTCTTCGGAGAATTCTTCGGAGAATTCTTCGGCGACAGCAGACTCGAGGTAACTTTAATTTGCTTGTCGTTAGAATTCAGACAGTGAGCCTCGGCAGTGAGTGCTTGAAAAGCGACGTCCTGTCGCTTATTATTATTAGCATTAGCGACGGAGGAGGACCTAACCGGCTTTGGAGACGTCAATTTCGACGTTTTCACCTTGGGTCTGGTTCCCGTCTGCTTGTAATTACTCGGTAACTTCAGTCCTGAGCTTCCTGACATTGTACACCCATTTTTCAAATCCACCCACACCGACGCCACATGCTCCGTAGGTGGCGGACAAACGGCAACAATAAACGATGACCTCTCCAACCACCGGATCACCGGGCGCTCTTTCACGTCGAACACTGAGCGCACACGGTAAGAGGTTCCCGCGAGGATTCCCCGCAGGGACTGAATGGTTCAAGGAGCGCACCGTCCGCAGGACGAACGGCCGATGCAAGGGCGCGCGCGCGAACACGTACGCGCTACTTTGGCACAGCAGCTCGACTCGTGTGCCAGTTGTGTTCCCGATGAACCCACACCATGGCCGGCTCTGCACGAACTGCGAACACGAGTAAGAATCACCCGTGCGTGTGCCCGGAATTCCACATATCCAAAGCTAATGGGTCTATTGACCAGTGCGCCAATTATTGTCCGCTGTTGCGAATTCCCCTCAGAGGCCGCAGTGACAAGCGCGTTGTTATTGCGTTCCGGTCTCTCGTATTTCGACATGTCAAAATTTCGAACCGGAGTATCCCGCTAATTCTACCCGAATTAATTGTGTTACGTTTTCGGACTGCGAGGTGTTTATAGACGTTTAGCGGCAGTTTGCGATAGGATTTGGACAATTGCTGGAGTCGTTAGAGTTACAGCTTCCGCAGTAGTTGGAGGAAACTTTGCTGTTATCGTGCCAGCGCCACCCGCGTAATCCTGAACCGTATTACTGCAATTCGGTTCGATGAAACTCGTCCCGTTACTGCATGACCGTTAATAACTTCGGGAGTTGACTTTCATTGCATCTTCTTTTAACGATCGATATAACTCCCCGATTGTTTGTCTCGGTAGGACGCTTTACTTTATGTGAAATAAACTGTTAATTGGCTTCGTTTGGTGTTATACCCGGTTATAATCGAAGCGCCGAGATGGACGAGTTGAAGTTCGTTGCCACCGCGGATACGGAAAGCGATGCAAAACGAAATTGGTTATATATATATATATATATATATATATATATATATATTCATACCTCTCGCTAACGAGTCTCGTGACTGGTTGCGTCAATTACGCTAATCACCGTCTGTTTATGCACGAAAGTCATCCGTTATTATACCTGTGTTGATTCTTCGCGAAAGAATGTATTTTATTTATCATTACGCCGAGAAATGCTATTGATTATGTTTATTGTTTCTTTCACAAGGTTTTTTCTAGTACATCAAGGTATAAGTTCTGTGAACAATCCAATTCCAAGGAGTGCTGCGCATTCAACTCCTGACCGTTCTCCGTAATTTTTCGAACGAAACGGTGAAAATTCGTTCGTGAAATTAACTTGCCGACAAGCTTTCGTTGTTATCGTATTTCAACGCGCGATTCAGCTGTAAAATAATGTAAAACTTTCCGGAAAAATGCCCCGGCGTACGAACATTTCACCTTGCGTTGCAGAACTTGTGCAGTTTAAAACCCTTCGGATTCCTCTACATCAGTCCTAAAATCTCGAAGTAAAATAGACAGCCTGTCTTTCCGACGAGCGGAAAATGGTCCCAATGCCCCATGAGGATCCGACATAGCACTGAAAGGCAGAATTACTGATTCGAGGGTGAATTAGTACAGCGCGGTACTCCGACCATCAGAAACAGGATGGAGAGCGCCCCATGGACGGCTCGATCGGCATTGCGACTCTCTTTCCACTCAATGGGGGTGAATATTATAAACGCATTTGCAGAGGGCTGCAAGGCGGGCAAGAGAGGAGGAAAGTGAGGCGCGGTAAAGCGGTAGAAAGAGAGAGTAAGATGAAAATACAGTGGCGGTGTATCGCCGGTTGCCCGCGCCCTGCATATATGGCTAGAGCGGAGCGGCACCTCCGCAGGCCATAATATGCATACATATTTATGGTGAATGCTCACCGTGCCAGAAGACTTTACATGCATGCTAAATAAGTTTGTATTTTGACGTCGCCTGCACGCCGGATTGGCACCACTACAGCTGTAACCCCGTAGGTATTTCGACATGGGGTTGAGAGAGCGGGGTGCGAGTGCATGCATAACGGGAGAGTATAAACCTATACTTTTCACGAGGTATATAAACCGCCTAACTAACTTTCGCCGTGAAGCCGGTGGCCCGTAGAAGCGTGGAGATACCGGGCCATATCCATCATCGTACTGTTGCACGCACACGTCACTCAACCAGGCCTATTATATGGGGTTTTAATTCGACCAGTAGATACGTATCTCTCTTCGTCACGACATCCCGAACTCGCGAGACGTTCCCCATAGCCCATGTGCACTCCGTATACCTATATACACGCCTTAACAATTGCACGGAAATTGTTACAGGTTTGTTAACGGTGAGCTTTTCGTACCATTTTCATCCATTCGAAACTGTGACAGAGTAAAGCGCAATCAGTTGATGCGGAGAATATTATTCCCCGTGGTTCGGATTCGGAGAAATTATTATTTGGGGGGGGGGGGGGGGGGCGTTAATATTCTTTGTCTTCCGATTGATTGTTCGAAAATCTGTTACTTACGTAAGTCAATGTATACCGACCATCAAAATTCACTTACCATGTAGACCGTACCGCACTTTTCTCACTAATTGTGAGTATAACGAGTTCACTATACTTCTTTTCCCACACAGTGAAGAAAAATCGACGTGATCACTTGCCGTTGCGCCGCAGTGTTTTCTACGATGCTCATTACTATGATTAATACTGCTTATACACGGATACACGCGTGAGCAAAGCTTTGACGGATTATGTTTCGAACGAGAAACGAAATGCTTCCCTGCCGCTAATAGAGTGCTCGCACTTGTAATCCGTCGACTAAATCGGGCCAGAAAACACGAAGGATGCAACTCCTTAAACGGATCGCCGCATCTATCGATTTGCGGCGCAACCTGCAGCGTTTCCGCGTGTGACTTATGGGGTTTTGATGGATGGACAGCCGAAGGGCACCGAGCCAGAGGCTGCCTCGTCACCGCTATAATTAATAAACTCACACCGCAGCATCGAGGGCGTGTAAACCGTCCTCGTCTACACGTTGAACTTGCGTATTGTCCGCACACAGAGAAACGCCTCCCCCGCAGCCGAGACTATATAGCTTTTCCGTTTCTACGGATTCAATATAATAATGCGCCCTGTCAACCCTGCGCGGCTGAGCTTTATGCCAGAGGTTCTCACCGCGGGCCGAAACGGCGCCTCTCATTCCCAAAATGAAAGGTTCCGGACGGACGGTGGGTTCTTCTTCCCGGATCCATCGTCAAAGAGGAAGAGAGTCGCAGGGCCGATACCCGGAACATCCTCCCCTACTCCTGAGGGTGGCTTACGGAAACCGTTATTGCCATGTCACTGGCTTCGGGATTACGGCCTCATTTTTTCCACATGAAAGTGAGCTTATTCCTCGAATATTATATATTCGGTATTGTAGGACCCCTTTGCGAATCGCGACGTATCTCCGTCCCCAGTCCTCGGTTCGTGTTCTCGCAAGCGATGGAACGTGACATTTGTTTTTTTCTCCTCTCTTCTTTTTAATCCGATTGATGTTACATCTATGAATCGAATAAGCCTTGTACAGTCTACGTAAGAGGAGAATAATTTTTTACGAGGTTATTGAATTTCAAAGGGATTGAAATAATTCCGGTAGGTGCTACACGCAATGCGGACTGCGCAGGAGGTTTTCATTTTTAACAAAATACACGATGGTGATCCCCTGAAAGGAAGAATACAGAAAAGGATAAATGGCTGGGAATATAATGTGTTTCATTCAGCCGGAGGGTCGTCCAATTTCAGTCTGTATATACGCAGCTGCTTTTTATTTCATTCCCCGTCATCCCTCGAAATACATTTAGTGTTAATTGAAAGGAAGTTGCGAAACACCGGACGAAAGACCCGAAACGTTGAGCGAGGAAGCATCTCGATAAAGAAAAAAAAAAAAAAAAAAATGAACAAGAGAATAAAAAAAAAGGCACGAGAAGACGAGGGATAAAAAAATTCTATCAAATCACTTGGAGAAACGCCATAGAAAACATCGAAAATACAAACGAGAGAAAATGGATTCACCTGTTGGGACGGGGGAGTGTGCTTGTACAAACACGGAGGGGGGAACGCTTTTCAAGGGAAGCGAAGCCGCCTGGAATAAGTGATGTTTTGTTCAATATGTTTCTACGCGGTCCCGCGTATACAGGAGGGATGATGTGGCTTACTTGCATCGCTGTACAATATAATTCGACACGAATCATACGCGCATGTGTGTGTGAGTGTGTGTGTGTGTGTGTATGGACACATATGCATACACAATCTATACCAAAAGTAGAAATAACCCCCCGCATATGCATTTACAAATCCACGTTTCATCCCCCAAGCGCTTAACGTTTTTTTTCCGAATGTATAATTCGCGAGGTTCGTTTGAATGGGTGATCGCATTATGGGATTACGTTCACAAAATTGCGATATCCGTTTTCGTTATGCGGGACCGATATGCAAACTGGAAACGAGATACGTTTAGGAATTTTATTCGCTGGGTAAATCGTCGATGGTGAATCATCTAAATCCGACAATCTAGATAAACATACACCGCTGTGAGCACGGCGTGCAATAGCGACTCGGTTATTGTTGTCGCCAGATACGAATGGTTTCCGTTTTCTTTTACATACTTAAATCTTTGGAAAATTTTATTACCAAGTAACGGAATCGAAATCATATAAAAAGTTTAAACTCTTTTTGAGAACTAATCGTGAAATGTAGCCGAGGAATTATTTCTCATATTAACTACCGAGTTGAATAATCCAAAAATCGTATATAATTTTAACCACACTTTCGTCATTTTCCTTCGACCTCATATATGCGATAATTCATACGACGCGGTAAGAATAAACCAAGACAGCGACGTCTCACGGTCAATGTCATTCCCTGAGGCAAACTAAAAGTCAATAACACTACGCGCCCACTTACATAGTGTTACGCAACATGTACAGCTATGAATGGGTTTGAACAGCTGAGAGCGATCGATCGTAGAAGTCGATGAGTCGATTCATCAACTGAGGAAGCGCTCGCTCGTCGCAAATCAAGTGAGTACAGGCTACAATTCCTTCATTCGCAGAAGAACACGTTCGACGCGTCAATGCAGGGGAGAGACTATAAATTTGCGAGGTTCGATTGGACCGAAAGAGCGAAAATGTCGTGTGATTTTCGAACTGGTGACTGGCTCTGGTACGTACGACGGGTGAAACACGACAATGCGAAACAATAAAAAAAAAAACGCAAGTTCAAAGCGAGACTATAACGCACACTGCACACTCGAAGCGTAAGCGTAAGCGTTCCCTCGTTTTTTATTAGTGTTTCTTTTTCATATCCGTCTCGCCTCGAGGTTGGCTGGGCGACGCAAAGAGGCGGACAAAGTTGTTGGATGCTATCTGTTCTTTTCTGGTTTTTTTTTTTTTTTTATTTATTATTTGATTTGTTTTATCTTCTTTGAAACGCTGATTTTTCGCACAAGGCTTCACACACATCACTTTGGTACGTGCCGCCGCGTGTCTATTATTATTTGTTTTACCGTTAGGGGCCATATGCAATCCCTCGTTCGTCTCGTAGGTACAGACGTATGGAAACCACAATTCGGAGTACGTACTAATGAGAAAAGAAAAAGTCTCGCGATTTCCGAGAATCAAAGGTCCGTTAATTATCCCCATAATCAACTTTCTTTTGCCGCACTTGTTTTCTCCCCTCAAGCACAACCACAGCTGCTGTCTCACAGTCCTCCTTCATCCCATTACAGATATCATTTTTTTTTTTTTTCATCCCCTTGCCCTCAGCAGCTGCAAAGATAACGACAACTCGTTCAAAGATATATTGCCAAATTCCTACCACCACGCGTAAAATTACTGAGAATTGCAACCCGGCTCTACAGTTGCTGAAAAATCAGATGGACTTCGGTGCAACTTGTCACTGCAGTGACTTATTGCAATCCTTAAGCCCCTGTGGGTCCTATTTTTCAACATTTCGACCACGATCATCGTTTGTGGGTGTAAAAATACATTTCACTTTGCGGATACGGTCGTTTTATACATACATCGATCTTTTTGACATGAAATGACGATGTAAGGTGGATCTACCACTTAATGACACACTGAGAACGAAATTCAAAAGTTTTTACGTTTATACAATATTAATTATCGACAATAATACTTAAGGATTGATCATTTTCTGTTGTCTCTATACTGCTAACCATTGACTGCATAAAACTTAAGCAACTTCGATCAACAATTTATTGTATTAAGAAACAAGAGTCTCAAATTCCGTAATTCAAAGAAACTAAAATTCGTGAAAGACGCGATTAAAATTTGTTTTCAAATCTAGTTAATATTTCAATAAATCTAATGCAATTGACGTGTGATTTAAAAAAATTGGACAAAATTAGCACCGGACTGACCTAGTTTGGCGAATGAGGAGATCAACCACGAGGTAAGGCAAAGCTGGCGCCATCTGACGACGAAGGAACGAAAGAAGGGGTGCCAAAAAGAGGGGGTTATTTCACCCCGCGGTAACTCGGGAATCTGCGAGCTTTTTAGCTAGACAGAGAAGAGGGCGAGGGTGCAAAAGAGGGTGGATTCGGGGCGAGAGTGTAGGCGTATGAATGAGAGGTGCATGCCTGTGATCCCGACTCCTCGCGCATGCCTACGCACTCCGGATGCGTCACCGGGTCCCGGGCAATTCCTCGGCACCACGTGGAAGCTCCCACCCCCGTAGCCGAATGTGACTCACAAGATTTATAGCCTCTGTTTCAACAGTGGACGTCCCAATCTGCGGGATTCTGCAACGTGCGCTAAATCGAATTGCTTCGTCCTTGTCTCTCAGCTCGCCGTATTGCGACATATCGTTGGAGACACCCACGTTTCAGAAATACGGTCGTGTGCAGAGTGGATATACTTCCAATTAGACGCGTGTTTATGATTCCGAATAAAACATGGTACTTGTTATATGGATGGTCAGGTAACGTTTGTCGCGGAAGTTCAACCCTACGTTTGAAAAATAGTAAAATTTACCGGAACCACGGCCGCCGAAGCTTGCGACCAAAGCTTGACATATGCACACACAATTTGAATTATTGGGTTCAGATGTGCTCCGTTTCATTTTTGAAAATATTCACGTTCGTGGATTAATTTTGTCATCACGATGAGATTCGAGTAAAAAATTAACGCCAGCGATGAGAATTTAATTTCAAAGACTCTGCAATCGATAAGATCAAATTTTTGAAAAATGAGCATATCGGTTGGAAATCGATGATAGAAATTGAAAGATAAAATCACTCGGCGTATCTGGAAATCGTGTAAAGTCGTCGGGAATTTAGGAATTCAATGGAATCATTGATGGCAACGATTTGGCATTACAATTTCTAATAACATAATTAATTCTAATGATTTCCAAAATCTGTTACGTCCGGCGTACCGCCTTTTGCATCAATTACTCCTACTTGCTAACCCTCCCACGTTTTTTACATTAACGTTATAGTCTTTATCCTGTCCTCCTATCTCCATCCAGGTTTACGCTAATCGCTATCGCCCTTACTCAGCTAATTCCATTCCGCTCATTCTAGACTTTCACACCTTTCCTGCACCCATACGCTTTGTCTCTAAACTCACTCGTATTCTAACTTTCAACAAACACACATCTCACTCTAAAACCAAGTCTTTCTCAAGAAACATTTCCAGATCTTACCCTCAATTGCATTCACGAAATAATCTGTACGTTCACTTTAATAAATAAGCAACATTTCGACGAAAATTAATTATTAATCATACCCTATCAACTGCCCTTCAGGTGTAATTACTGTAAGCGGGAAAGAACGCATATCTGCTATAACAAATCTATTGAAATTTTGACAAAAATCGAAACGGTACAGCCTTAGTATTTCTGCGATTTCGGAGCTCAAAAAGCCCATTGCCCTAAAATGTTGATGGAAGTCGATTTTAGCATTTTTCCAAATTAGAAACTTTTCGCAAAAGAGAACAGATAAGGTTTCCATGTCTTTCCCTTCCATCGGGAGGTTGAATTTTTCTCAGAAAATCCTACTATGCGAGATACAAGGAATTTGGAAACGACCACTAAAATATCGCAATTATACCAACCACTTACAATGGAGATGAAGATTACTTGAATCTTTGAAGTTATACTCTGTATTTTTCCTCCTGAGACCCATTGCAGTCGACTTTTTGATACAGAATTGAGATGAGTTCGTCTCTACAGTTTTTAAAGTGACTGAACTTTTTGGCAAGGAAGGGAAAGGTTCAGAGCCCCAGCTCCATTCGCTCACAACAATTGTTTGTGAAAACTGATATCAGTACGCCTAATGAGCTACTTTTCTCAATAATTTCAGTGTTCTCCAGTCCATCAGACGAACAAGTATCGTAAAGGCGCAATATTTCTGTTTTGCCCCGGGCATCAAAAAGACTAGTTACAGTGCTGAGCGATGCGGCAGCATTAGTCGCAATTAAATTCGCCAACGACATCATCCGATGTGTACCCGGCTCTGTAATTATCATCCGGTCAATTCAAATGCCGAATTTCGCATCGAGCAACGGATCTATTAATTATGAAAACAGACGTTTCCAATTAACAGCTAGCCTCAACCTCTCGCGGATAACCAATCCAGTTATCCATGTATCATAAACGACATACCTACACCCAGACGTAATTAGAAAACCTGTATAAACTGAGACGATCGAGTACCCGAGCAAAAATGAAGTGGAACCAAAAAAAAGAAAACCGAATAATCGGGAATACTAATAAGCCAATATCGTATCGACGTAAAAGTTGATTGACCTCCGTTTTACCTGTGCTTGTCGCGTCTCGCAGGAACAATTGTGCAACTTTTCCAACTGGTCCTGAATCAGATACGCGGCCGAATACTGCTGACTATCCGGCGAAAGCGGAGAATCCGGTGATCCCAGACCGGAACTCGCGCTGTCGCTAGTCTTGATGGGGTTTCCGGTCCTGCCGGAAGTCGCGGGAAGCTTCGCTGTATCTTGGTTCGGAGAGAGGGGAGAGAGCGGAGATCCGATTCCCGAACTCTCCGAGCTTGAATTGACCAGCCCTCTTCCAAGCAGTGCGAAGTTTTGCGAAGTCGATTTTTTCACTTTCGGCCTGGGAATTCCTGACTTCCTTGATGTGGCGTCGCTGCAATTTTCGGCTGCGTGATTTCTCCCAAGCTTTTTCGAAGTCGACGAGAACTTGAACGGCCTCTGCGTTAGCCTAAGCCCGAAGCTTTTCCTGCTCAAGGGCAATTCGTGGGTCGCGGATAAAACCGGAGAGGGAATAGGAGGTACAAGGATCGAGTTCTGAGCCCTCTTTGCGAGATCATCTATACCCTCAGTATCGGGTGTTTCCTCGTCGCCGAGATCTCGCCCCGCATCCTCCTCGTTCCCCGATAAACTTTCAACCTGATCCCCTTTATAGCCGGACGGGTGCAGAGATTGAAGACCCGTTCGAATACTCGACAGCGAACCGACGCCGCTTCTATTATCCTTAACGGGCCTGTTCTGAATAGCCAATTCTTCTTTATCTCGCGAAAATATATCCTCGGTATTCGGCACCCGACTCGATCCACCGATCGATTTCTCCCCGGGTATAAATCTCGCGATCACTGCCGCCCCCGGGTTCGTGGAAATCCTCGCCGACGGGGAAGCGTCGTTCACGTCCAAGGACTCCAGTAGCTTCAGGCCAAAACCACCGGTGCAGTCCTTAACTTGGTAGTATTGCACGCTCTCGATGCAATTCCTTACGTCTGCGTTAAATATAGACTGTCCGGGGCACGTGGGGTGCGACGAGACGCTAAACGACGCCGGGCGTCGCTTTACGGTTCCAGTTTCGTCACTGGGGGAGTCCCAGTCAACGTGGAAAGTTCGTCGTCTGGAGAACATCATTTCCCATCCCCCTCTCCCCCTTCCGCGGCTACTTCCGCGACATAATATCTAAATATATACAATACTTTTCGCTCATTTTTCAACACACTTGCGAATTTCTGCCCCGCGGGTGTATATTTTTTGGGACGTTGCAGTTAATGGAGCCGCGATTTCTGTACGCACAACACGTGGTGTAGAAAAGAAAATTAAAGAAAAGAAGAATTCATGCCCACGAGCGCTATTTTTTTTTTTTTTTTCTTGTTTTTCCTTTTTAGCGCCACTCCGGTTCTCCGACCCTATTTGACGGCCGAGTCGAACCGGAAGTTCTGCTTGCATCTAGCCATTTTTATACCTTCTGCACCCCGTGCGCTGTGCGTCTATTATGCGACGAGTCTATGCGCCCGGAATCCATACTTCGGGGTAAAAGTAATAAAAATCAGACGTACAACCGACAGCTGCTAAAGTCCCTCCGTTATCTAATTGAATCTGCGTACATTCGGGGTATAATTTCCAATTCCTTCACGCGAGTTGTTTCTCTGAAAAAACAGGCACCGGTAACGATAATCATCAAGCATCGATTAATTCCGCGAAACGTGTCTATAATGCTGCACGTTGACGTTAGAAACTTTTCACCAACTTCACCATGGCACCAACGGTATATACGCTTGTCGAATAATCCCGCAGACGACGACGATGATCACTAAACAACGCACACTGCAATCCTTGCGCATTGACCTCGTGTAATTGCGACGTCAGAGATTCGAAGGATTCTCGAATGGATGAAAGGGCGGCTGCTCGTGCAGGTCTCGATGAGCGCAGATACCATAACCGTATTTCGCGGACTCTTGCGTCCAGACAATAGATGCACTTGCCAAGAGTGCCCCCAGCAAACTGACTATGCCTCGAGGCTAAGCACGAGCGGCGGGACCCTCGGCAAGTTACCCTCGACGATCGTCCTGGCGCCTACGGCTCCGGCGAGCTTGCAACACCATTGCCCGAGGTCCTAGCCCCTGCAGCAGCAACCATGCATCCATCCCCTATCATAGCCACGGGGCGAAAAACTAATTATATTGGGCCACAGGGGCAAGCCGTGTGTACGGGGCGGTGGGTGCCCGATGCGCGATGCACCATATTGAAACACGCAACACCCGTGAAAACCACGTCCCATGTGCCCTCGACTCGGCCCGACGTCGAGCGAACCTCACATCTAAAACCGCGCCACCAGAAATGCGTCACTGAATTTCGATGCAACGGGCCTTCGCGCACCCTTTCGCAATTTTATACGCTGGATGAACAAAACGGCCAATGACTCCCAAAGGACTGCGCTTGATAGGAAGCTCAAATTTCTGTTCTCTGTTACACCATCTTTCATGATTATGAGTGCAATGAACGGGGTGACAGTCCAAGCCTGCTTCGCGATATATTTACTGTAACGAATGCCACTGTTTTTTATGTTCGATATACGTGTGAATAATCAAGTTTGCAGAGCGGCATCCGATACGGTTGGACCTCTGTTTTCATCTGCCAATTTTCTAGAAAAATTTTTACCACAGTTATTTACTGTAAGGAAATCACGGAAATTGAGCGAAATACGTTTCAATTGTATAGTAGGAAACTAGATTAGAAAATGGATATATTTATGAGGTATGTAAATGAACGAGTGAAACTTAAGATCTGAAAACGAATAAAAAAAATAAATACCAAATGAAAACAATCCTATCATTTCGTCACGACTGAGTTGTGTGATTGCACAAGGGTGGAGGGAGGATTGCGGGGTATCATCGACAATGAAAATCGATAATGTTCTTACCAAGTATGGTCATTTAGGCGAGAAGTTCGATGTAGTCGTTGATGGGCAGTATTAAGGGTAGGTGGACAGCGATAGAAATGTCTTTGTGATATCGGTTGTTTCCATCTCTTTACACAGCTCGCTGTGTGTCCGTGGTTTCACGTCGTCGAACGAAGGCATACACAGTGGCTCATGAATAGCATTTGGATACAATCTCATCAGATACCATAGGGCGAACGGCCCTCGGCGTAGGAGGGATGATTCGACCCCTACGGCTGGCCGTGCAGGAGGTAACACTGCTACAGTTATGGCATGAGCGTTATATACACACTGAGAAAAGGGTGCGGGGTGCCTTTTTGTTTGAAAATATTTTGACACCAATTGCGGCCGGGACGCAGGGAGGGCGATTCGAGGATCAGATCGGCGGAATAATTTAACCGGATTGATCAAGGCATTCCACGAGGGGAGTTCGATTCTTCCTCCGAGTACCTTTGTTCAAATTTCGACAAAGCGAGAGTATCCGCATCTCAATCTTCGACAGCGATCGATGGAACGCTTTACCACGTCGAGATAATAAGATAAAGGAAAAATATTTTATGATTATGCAGGGGGTGAAACGAACACGCAATCAGGTAACGATCGATTGACAGTTGCGCGTAATATGACACAGAAGAAACTGGCTAGCCTAATATTTGTTCGATAAAACAAAAAGCGAAGCGCTTTTATACACCGCGTTGCTCGATGGGACAATTTATGACGTCGAAACTCACCCCAGAGACTCGGTGCAGCGTTTTCGGCTCTAATACACGGTATAACCGACAAAAACGTGTCCGATGGGCGGACCTTGTACTGTGTAATAAACTACCATTTCTCAATTCTCTGACGAGTTACCTTTTTATTGTACTGGAATTTAGTATAAACGAAATGTGGCATTGGGGAGTTGAAATAACATCAGACACAGCCGTCCGTAATTATAAAAAAGGATCAACTCGATTGTCATCTACATAATGGTGGAGGAGTATCCGATGAACCTACCACGTGTTCGGCTAATGTGCGGTCATGTGTCGAATACCTAGTTTTTTTCTCCACGCAGATAAAAATATACTACGACATTAAATAGCTCCCTGGGGTGGAACAAAGGGCAGTTGGGCAATCAGCTTGGAATTCGAGAGAGACATTTCGGGTTATTCAATCCTATAGTTTCATCGAAGCTTGCAGATGTAAACTTTTAACACGCGAATCATTGGTAAGTCGAAATAATTGAGCTTCTGAAACTTGGAACTATATAAAGACGGGTATCAGTGCCTTCCTACCCGAAGAACAACCAAGGACCATCAGGGTCAAGTGGGTGAAATAAAAAAATCATGGACATATAGCTTCGCATTTAGAATCTACGATTGATGGGATTGGTGCGAAGAGTAATGATCGAGTCTGTAGACCACCAGCGGGGAAACGGATGTGATCACACTATTGGTTCGTTCTAAAAATACTCGTTTAGATTTCAGATGAGATATTCTACAAAACCTGTGTTTGTATTACACCTATACCTCTCTGTACGGCCGATCTTTATGCGGCATTTCGCTATAACGGCTTTTTTTAATAACGACACTAATTAGATTTACGGCCACGATTACGTTATATGGCGAAAAAAATAATTTTTTTCCCTATTAAAAGAATAAAATAGTTTGTGAAGTAAGAGCTGTATTATTTAATAAAAAATTGGAATAGATCCAATTTCAATTTTTATGTGTTTGTATAAAAATAATTGATTCGTTATGCGGCTTTTCGCTTTACGGCTAACTTTTCCGGAACGTATTGTTACGTAAGAGGGCGAACTAAATAATCAGGAGAATTCAAAAAGACTGGGGCGGTTTATTTTAGGACAAAAGTACAAGGAGACGTGTGACGTTTGAAGTCCGGTCCAGGAATCGAGAAAGATACTCGTTGATCCCAAAAGACGTTCGTTGTCAGTGAACATCAGATCTTCATTTTGATTAATGAAATAAATACATGCATATTCGAAGGGGGAAACCGTAACAGTATCGAGGCCGTAAAGCGAGGTATGGGTGTATGATAAATGGGTAACGTGAGTATAGCAAATGATAACAGGAAGTAATTTACGTATGTTCCGTATACGTATATAGTATGTATATAGGGTATACGGTGTGAGAGGAGGTGAGAGTATTTCCGCAAGTTTACCAAGCTACGTCAGGAAAGATCCGACGACGACGACAAAAGATAACGTCGTCCTCAATCAGGGAATTTCATTTCCGGACCAGGCTCCAATCGCGACTTTGTGTTTGCCGAGGCGGACCCGCCATCCCGGTGAGAAAGGTGTCCGCGATACAAACACGAACACACCAGCAAAATCCCGTGTGTAAATCCGCGTGAACTATGACTCATTGCCATTTGCGCTGTATACCTCGAGGAATGGCAACTTAGCTTGAGCCGAAAGGAACAAGGGAGTGAAAGATCATCCCTTAGCTGTCTCAGGACGTGAAATAAATACTCCTTAGGGCGTTACGTGGAGCACTTAGCATGGTGCCTCAGTGATATAGGGGCAAGGGCTGCCATTCTGCTATTCTGCGAAGATAAGTGAGCCGGGCGAGAGAAATCGTGAAGAAAAAAGCGGTATTAAAATGTTGAGTGTACAGACAGCGCAGATCGCGGTAAAAATAGGATTGAAAGTAACGAAAGTTACAAAGGAGCTCGCGATTGGGAAATAAGAAATAAGCTCTGAATCAACGTACAGAGAGTTGAATCCACTTTACGTTATTGCCTTATTGGTCACTCGAAAGCCTCGATTGCTTTAAGCCAGACGAGCCATCGATCTGGTCTTTCCTATACCCTCGAAATCTAAAGAAACTCCACAATGGACTGATGCACGACTAGCAAAGTATCCTCGACGATTTAATTCTGTCAAGTCGGAGAGAATCGGGTTGAAAATGACATCCAAACTTCATTTACGAATGACGAATTATGTCATCAGTGATTGTTCAAAGCTTCAGAGTGTCTGAAGTGACACACTCTGCACCGTTTATTTTGAATCGAAAATTGCAACGCCTTATTGTCATTGCTCGCAACTTCCATTACCGTTTCACATCTTTACTGACGTTATATTATTCGAAGGAAAAAAATGGTCAGTGCTCAAGCAGCTTGACCACACATCGAGGGGGGACGGGAAGAGAAATTTGGTTAAATTTAGTCGAATCAGAATCCGGTTTCGGTCACCCGCAAGCTTTGCCTAACGAATGGATTCGCCACGGAAGCTTACAACTTATAATCCCCACTATCCTGTTACATGTTGCCTGCACTCCCAAACCAAGATTATATTCTCCCCCTCGATCCACCGAAAACGGCTTAGTTCCAATTACGCGTCGTTTAACTTATGTAGGTGTATAAATACTATCCTTGTATGTAAAATCGCGTGTATGTGTATATGTATAAGCCGAAGAGCCACTATCCTTTTCATGTGTGGAGTACGCAAGTATGCCTGACGTAATATCGATAATACGCCGATTGGAATCGCTTGAATTTTCTCATATGTAATAATAGATTTATGAGCCGGGCGATCTCATTATCCTCATAAAATTATAATCAATGTTTCGTAATTGAATTCTCCACTTTGAATTGGAAACTTTCGGAAATACAAGTCACCACGAGATACTATCTTGTAATAATCAGGAATACGTCGCCCAGTCCGAGTTTACTTTTGTATTAAAAAAGTTACCAGATACGGTTGTTTACTTAGCGGACGTAATACTCTGGCATTAATTTCATACGCCTTCGCACGTATGTGTGAGGTATACACACAACACATACACAACTGCACGCTCTCGAGAAACTAATAAAACGAGAAAGTCACGGCTGCTGCGGTAATAAAGCGCGGTATTGGATAAACTTGTGCAAAACAGAAAAAAAAAAAAAAAAAAACAACAAGTTGCACTTTTAAACTGGTTGGATAAATTTCTTTTTATTTGCGGTACCATAATGTGGTCTAATGAGTTGAAAGTAAAAAACCGTGTCTAGCCGAGAGACGAGAAAAAACTTTAACACCTTTATTTACATCCTCTTCCCAGTCTGAGGTCGATCCTCCGAGAGGGTGAGGATTCGCGTTTTAATATATTCATTGAAAAAGGGGTGCTGATAAATATTTCAATAAGTATCGCGCAACGGTGCGACGTTGGTAGTTAATTGCTAAATCATTCGTAAATTGATGGAACCCACCCCCTATTCCTGTCGGTAAGACAGCGCCCTGTCACCCTTGTGAAAGCGCTGAACCACCCCGAACGTATTTCCGGCTTTCGTTCAAAGATGGAACCACTGTACAGAAGGTAAAAAGGCAGAGCGCGCTGCCACTGGCGTAGGAACGAACTCGGCGCCTCGGTGACTCGGAGAACCCAGCAGCGCAAAGGGTGACTATGGATTTGCCATTAATTCGAATCCCGCCGCTGCAATTCTATTGTCCCGGCTTTACGGTGGGAACTTCAACTACTGGACAACCACCTCGGCTACCTGCATAGATGCAACCTTAGCTCGAAAGCGAGTTGGAATTGTGTTGTAAATTTTTACACGTCAAATGGGAATTATTTGAAATGAATTTCAGAACTACCTTAGAATATGCAATCTTCCGTGTGACGGATTATGACAAAAAAAAAAAAAAAACAACGCAGAAGGCGGTAAATACTGGAGAATTTGAAAATCACATTAAACTCTACATCAAGAAAATGTTCGATTAACCGAAACGAATTGATCGATTCCAATTTTACGATTTTCGCATTTACAACCGTCGATATTCTCAGTTCTAGTAAATTCACACAGAATCGCTGATATCTTACGACCTATTAATTATTCACTTTCACATCCATCAATTGATCAGTTGCAAAACTGAATCACTGTGAATTTAATAATCTAAATCACGAAATTAAATTTGACTACCACGTCTATGATCAGAACAGGAACTATAAATATCTCAGAATTTCTGATTCTGATAATTTGATCACGGATCTGACTTTATATACGAACACACTCGGAGTGAGTAATACCTAATAATTTGAAAAATCTGTATCCAAAATCTAAGTAATCAGAATGAAAATTTACGCGTGCCATGCAGGCATAGAAACGATAAAGTGGGGTAAGCTAATAAAGCGGTAGCTATGTGCTGTGACCAATTTACGGGGCTGCAAGTCACCGTGACGTAATAGAACACGCGTGTTGTTCCATATACGTGTCTACCCTCTGTTTACGGAAGCGGTTGTGGCTCGTGAAAAGCACGTGGTGCCCAGTTCGTTAAGTTAACGAAACTGGGATACACTAACCCACATTTTGTATCCCCCATGGCGGATGCGTAAATCGAAACAGGGAGTAAATAAATTATAATTCTAACTGTTTAATCATGGTAATGAGTTAATTTATCTATAAATATTGTACACGAAATTTATTCATTCGCGTCATTTATATGCGCGATGTTAACATATATATCACGCGAAATGAACCCCGTATTAAAGCGAGGCAGACTTTTATACGAGGCAATTTTATACTCTGTCTGGAAAGATAAGGGCAGGAAAAGATGCTGCAGAAGTAGCGCAGGTACAAGAAAATCTCCAGATTTCTGTGCTGATTTCACGGTAAATTCGTCGCCGCGAATGACGCACCCTGCATAATACAGGGGGTGAGTACTCCCACGTGGCCCCACAGAGCTTGCGCGGCGTCGCGACGCTCAAGTTTTGTCCAATAAACGCACTGTCGCGCGCTTCGCGTACTCTAATACCTGCGTGCCTTTGGAAAACACTGGCGAAACGTTGGAAAAGGAAAAATTATAAAAATACACAAGGGGCGCCGATCTTTGATATATTGTAAAACTTGTAATCGTTTTTTGATTATTTCATACCGAGAAAATAAGGCAAACTATTCTTTATTCATTGCTTTTTCAATTGTTTGATTAAACGCTATTAAAACTTGAAGTGATTAAATTAAACTGACTTTTCAGTACAATATAAAACTTAAACAGCTCAAAAGTTTCTTGCAAAGAAATTTTCAAATTTCAACGCTCTTCGAAATTGAACCTTTCACGGTGGTATACAGTAATTGAGATTCATTTTTACATAAAATACATGTATTATACTTAGACTTTACGGTATATCGGGGGAAACAAGGTTTAATTGACAAAGGTTCTCAATTATTTTTTCTCCCTATTCCTCACAGTAGCGTGATTATAATGCTTTCTGCAGAAAAATACGATATCGCATATCACGTGCGATACACACTTTGCCACAGGTGTACTTTTCGACGTATACCGGATAAAAAGGGATGAGACGACGTGACGTCGGCAAAAAGGAGTTCCTCCTTTGTGAAAAATAAACGGCCTGCACGCTCGGTTCGCGACATCACACGAGTTAATTTTTCTAATTATAACGTATAATAACGCGTGTACAGCGAACGTCTCTTCCACGTATTTTACTTGTTTTATTGTCGAGGTCTTTCTCTTCTCTTATTATACACCCGAGTTATTTCTGCAGCAGGAGTAAAAAGCACAGTCCCGAAGTCGAGCTTTCACGACGATAAGAACAAACATTGCGCGCGACGAATATACAAGAGTAAAAAACGCTCCGAGCACCTGAGTTCCAGGAAAGAGATGGAAAAGTTATCGCGTTGCAGTATTGCCAGGGCAACGGCGGTGGAAGGGCGAGTTCTCTAGGCCTGATCAAGACCCTTATTTATTACTAGTCAGATAAAGGTGCCTCAGCTTGCCTAAGAATAGGTAGGTATATATATATATATATATATATGTATCGGGGTAGGCGGGCGACAAGGCTCTAAATTTTAAGGGATTGTCTCGAACGTCGAGAGGCTTTTACCAATTTCAACGCAAATGCCAACGACCCGAGAACCGCTGATTAACAATCGGGCACTTTTAATTACCCGCGAAAAAGGGGATGGGAATTCAAACGTTCCGTTAATCCCGCGATTTTATTACAGCAACAAATAACAATAACTGAATAACGCGTGCTGGTGGAACGTGTATCGCAATCTGCGCCCCCTATCGCTATGGGATTACATCATGAATATACCTGTATCTACGTGTCGCGATTGCGAGGTACAGCCTATAAATACGAGAGTTTTTGTTTCCGGTGATGGGTCTCCCTGAAGAGGCTCACCGCTGCGACTTCCAGAGACACTTTCTTCTTTCTTAACGTTATTGCCGACTGTCACGCGCACCTTGGCCCGCCCTTTCCAACCCCCTGCAGTTCCTCGCGCACATACACCGGCTTCGTGAATAAAATGCGAGTCCTCTCGACGAAATAGAGGGTAAGAAAATTCTGTTATAATATGCTTTTGGTGAACGCGAGCTTTGAGAATTTTTCATGTTTATCCGAGGATGCGGAAACGATAAATCAATCAATCAAAACGTGAGATAAAATATACGCAGTGAAGCAAGAACGACGAAATTTACCCCGACGGAAATCGTAACAAGGTTTTCATTCGCCGCGAACAGTTTGTCGAAATGATTCTTCAAGTACCCATGAAAAATTCCTGAACTTTTCTTATACAGTTCAAAAACAAAACAAAGACAATTCTTGAACCGTACACTTGAACAATTGTCCGCCCCTTGCAGATTGAACGGTTCGATTCGAGGATAGCCAAGGGATGTCTGCAAGGGTGTAACTTTAAACCCCTTTGTAACACGCAGACAAGTTTTTGCCGATGCGAGAATTTGCCCACATCTGTATACCTATCCGTGCGGCGTGCAGGTTGAATTATACATGTTTCACCAAACACCGCGGTGATTAGATATATGACGGTGCGCCGGTATCGCGGCTGTATACCTATACCTATACCGAGTGGGCGTCGCGACGCGGACGGTGGCGTAACGACGTCGTTGTACGTTCGTCGCCACAGCATTCGTCACGTGGGCGGCCTCCGCGCACGTGGGTAAACGACCGGGTCTGAAAATTTATACGTACTTCTCGAATTATGGGGGCAGGAATACGCCGAGTTTGGCATCGGCTGTGCGCAATTACAATTAGCCAAATTGTTCGGGCAGGCTGCGACGGCGCCTCGTCGGTTTCACTTTTGACGCTTGAAAAGTAAAAGTCTGCGATATTCGGTCGGGGTTGAAAAATAAACTCCACGATATGCGGCAAATAACGCATTAAAATTCGCAGTCTCATTTGTTGACAACAAACTGCTTCTTTAAAATTTTGCGCATCGACATTACAGTCGTGAAAAGTTTCGTTCGGTAAAAATGATTCTCCGCAGCAAAATGGCTGTATTAAACCGCGTTTCCCAAACACAGATGCTATTGGATTTCGTGGGATTTCGTGGGGTTTGACACCGCTGCACCCTCGGTAGTAATTCAGAGGTTGATTGGCAGCCCTAATTATTCAGTTGTCAAACATCAGTGTGGAGATCCCTTCCAAATCTTCTTCATCCCTTGCTCCCTCTTCCATCTTATGCGTAACAAAACAAATATGCGTTTGTTGATATAAAAACATTTAGCGACTGGCATCTATTATAGTAATATAAGGTATTTGATCATAAATGATTCGATTGGTTCAGCCGAGTATGACTAACGGGATGAAGAAGAGTTGCGTTTCTCTACCATCAAGATAACGAACGTGTCAAAAAAATATACGATCGAATTTGGCTAGATCAGTTTCAACCAGAATTCCCGCTGTATCTGTAATACGAAAGAACTAACTTGTCTCTCCATGCTCGGCCAAACACGGATTTCGGTTGAAAATTAGGTGAGACGCACAGACAATTTGTCCATCCAAAGCGATAGCTTTGCGAGCTGTACCTACGTGTCTATCCATCCCCGTTACAGCGTATGCAGAGTGCTCTCTAAATTAGCCGAGTCAGAACCGCTGCAGCGGGTGCCCATGCGAATAATGGACCTCGGATTTTACGAAGTGTGAGGAATGGGGAACGCGCGGACTTCGATATTTCGCAACGGCTTAAATTTATCGCAAGCCCAGTAAAAATATCACGGTAGTTAAATCTAACGTAATTAGAAATATATAAATATAATAGAATAGAAAAAATCTTTTCAATTGTGCACTGTAATTGATCGTTTCTGATTACCGATTTACTTTGATCAGTCTTATACTCATCTATGGAGTGACATGCGTTGGTCTGACTAACGAATGAATGGATAATAATTTTGTGAATTTTCATCGCGTGCTAAAACTGGCGGAGTTTTAAAGGAGGGGAAGGGAGAGAAAGCGGCTGACAAAATATCCCCGTTGAACGTTGGCGGGCGCCGGTGTACGTACTATATTCTAATTAAATGTACCTCGTAGGGTCCGCAGTAGCGGCAAACATCACGTTGGCTGCTCATGGAGCAACACCCTGCAGCATCGACCTCCGCCATTCGGCGCCACGTTGCAGGCGATAAACGCCGAGTTGTACAGGGGAGAAGGTCTACGCAACGGAGAGCTGAATTTCAGGGTTTGTAGGTGCACAGACGTACACGCGATACAGGACGTGCATTATACACGCGAGATGAAGTTTCCCGGGCGCGAGGCGAGAGCGGAAAGAAAGCTGAATAAAAAAAGAAGCGAGAAGGAGACCCTCGGTGATATTATCGTTCGTTATGAATTCCATTAAGGGTGAAGGACACTCGGCGGCGCGAGGACACTCGACTAGGTATTCGCAGGATGGGGCTGCTGGTGAAGACGACCCTCCGACGACTCGACCTAACCTAAGCTTTGATCAAACGTCTTTCGCAAAGACGAATCGGCCTGTCCGGTCGAATGTCGGTGGCGATAAACCATCCGCCCTGTATTGTATAAGCTTGAATGCAGCCTGCGGGGATAGAGGTTAATTTTATTCTGATATAAAAAATGTTTCCCTGCAGCCTCGACTCTCTGTTATGTGGATATAGGGGGAGATTAAAGAATATCGTTTGCAGAGGTTTAACGATGCGGTAAACCGAGTCGTTTGACGCACGCTTCGCTGCGTGTCGGAGTGTCGTCAAGGCGGCACCGAATCCAGCAAACCTGAATCGTTCGGTATGGAAATTAGCGGGAAAAGAAACGCCCGGAGAAATCCAAACCGCCATTCTCGGCTATTAACATCGCATTCCTCAGTTAGGAAACTGAGGCATACCTGTTGGTACGTACGTGAGACCAGAGATACGCGCAGTCTAGGCCGGAACAGGGGGTAGAAATTCATAGAAGCACCGCGCATATCGCGAAACTGTGAATCGACTTTCAACTCTTTGCGCAAACAACGTTGTCAGGTACGTTCATTGAAATGAAATCAACCCAATAACTGCATTCGCGGAATACACGTCTTCACGCGGCTACATTAGGTTTACCCGTGTAACTTAAAATTGGCTTCTTTTCAACCGTAGTTCGAATTTCTATCTAAATCCACGAACGATTGTTATGAACCTTTTTCAAAACACAATTTCTATCTTGACCGAATTTTCTTACGAATAGAAGTAACGATTGGTTTAATTTAAGAAATACCAGCGCACCTCGTAAAGGGCAAATAAATGCCCTGAAGAATTGCGAACTTTTACCACGGTAATTTGAACAGTTTCAAACTCCTCGCGTAATTGAATAATACGTATTATTATTCGATAATAGTATATCGTGCAATTATCGTTCCAAGCTTTTTACCTAGTCTGTACAAGCTGCGCCATCGATAATTAATCACCAGCAATTATTCACTCTCCGCAATCTTGAGAGGGAGCTTCATCCCCGAACGGTGCAAGAAGCTATTAGTCGTTTTCGAATACCTACATCTGGCTAGAAGCAAAAACAAACGGGCGGGTATCGATATACGTTAAATTAGGAAATTTTTTTTATCATGCTTACATTTTTGGAAATTTTTTCATCACTTACAACAATACATTTGTCTGTAAGGGCTGAAGTATTTCAACTGAAAAACAATTTGTAAGAGATATGAAATTGTGAAGGATGGCTTTAAGGGACACTCAATTATTTATTATCGGTTGAAATGAGAAATTGTTTGAAACAACAGAACACGCGATAATTCCTTACAGATCTGAAAACAAGTTTATAAAATGTTTAATAAAAATTTTATTCTACCCGATGCTGTGAGAGAGTAAAACGTCAAGAGAAGGAAAAATTTTTTAACAACAGATTTCACAGTTTCTCGAACAAAGGACTTATTATTCTTCTTTGAGTTGCGACGTTACACGTGGTGCAGAGAGTCAGTCTGCAAGAAGGTTCAACGAACGAAAAGTGACGCTGCTGTGTCCTGACCCTTCTCTGGCATTCCGGGCTCTCAGGCGAGTCTCGGAGAGATTCAGAATTGTGAAAATTTTCTCCGTCGGGACTCGCAAGTCTGACCCTCGCCACCCACCCCTCCGAGAGGGTGCAGGAAAGGCGAGAGACCTCGATTATAGCGAGAGCCACGACCACCTGACGATCCTTCGGCATGACTCGCGCGTAAAGCGGACCCGTTACTTTCAGCCAATTAAGAAACTTGTCCGTCTCCCCTTGCGCTTTGCTGCTAATTCCCGAAGTGCACAACGTCAATCTTGAGCGGATTCGTTCTCGCGAGTTTAGGAGAAAACGAAGAAGAAGAAAAAGAATGTGGCAGGAAAAACTCAACTCGAATCACTGTTAAATTTCTGTGACTTGTGGAAATTCAAAATCTTGCACGACAAAACTTTCGCTTTTGGAAATAACTCGAGCATATTTTGACCGATCTTTCTCAAAATTCAATCGGTGCTGTAAGTAAAAAATTTTGACTAACCGAAATCGTGAAAACTTGTTCACTTCTTTTCTCGTTATATAATACAAGCTTCGAAACCAGCATCGACAAATGATCGGAGAGGATCCTCTTTTATAGACCTCATCAAGCCTGTTGTACAGCGAAAAGTCAAGTTTCGATATTAACAACGGCGAATGCAGCAACTTTTTTTCTCACAAGATTAAAGCATATCAGGGAATTTGAAAACCCAGTAAAGTTCGGGCCGCGATTTTGAGCTTTTCGAATCGGAGCGTCTTCGAGGGACCAGCTTTGGTAGGCAATATAAGAGTTGAGAATCGATAGCTGAGTTTGTACAACTTTACCAGCGAGGGGCTGCAGGGAGACTCCAGAATCCGAGGGTTTGGGGATATTTATGTGACAGCAGCTGTAGCGAGTGGTGCGCGGCGTCGGCGTCCCTGCGGGTTGGTCGGGCCCAACACGGCTCTGACTACTGCGCGACGCCTCCCTGCAAGCTCGCCGTCTAATGTACCCAACTACCCGGCCATCCGGCCACTCGGGCTGCCGCAATGAACCTCCGGGAAGCTCCAGGAACCGAATTAAATTCACCTATCCGCCGAATTCGCGCCGTGCGGAACCGATTGGATTAGCCCACTTGGCGCGTGTCTGACTAACACCGTGCGTGCACTACTGCCGCGGTAAACGACTCGGCGCTCCTCCGAACAACTTATAGAGTCAACGCGCTTGTCAATATACTAGACTTGCTATTTCGCGGGCTGCATTAGTGACATGATATCCGAAAACGTATGCGGAATACTGTACTTTTCCCGCGATTATATCGTTTCAGAATTGGTAAACGCGAACAATTTTCAGCTACACGGTTACATCCACTTGGTGTAAATTACAGTCTGTAAGGGATGATAAGAATTTATTGTGTAAAATGATGACGAGGAACGATTTGACAGAAATTCATAAACTTTAACATACCTACAATTAACGTACTTTTGACAGGTATATTAAGGCCTTGAAAGATTCAACGATCTGCGGGTTTCCTTCATTTGTTAATGTAACGCACAACATCATATTTAAGGCATGAATTGGACAACATTTCATTAATAAATTAAACCCGTTAAAGAAAATAAAAATTTTGTAGACAATTTTCAATTGAACTTTACCGGGAGAATCTTTGGAAATGATTTATCACTTCTTTCTTCAAATATCTTTCCGATATGTACCAAGAATTATTCGACCATCAGATTTTCCCTTGCAATGGCTTATCCAGGAGATCTTGATTATCCGAGTATAACACTCTGCACGCGGTATAGACAACTCATCCCCTAATTCGTACATTCGTATCTAAACTTTGCCGCGCAGCTCACCGAACTGTGTCGAATAATTATTAACCCTTTCGGCCACGAGGGCAAAATATTAAGCTGCGTCAGTCAAATGACGTGCCGAGGACTGAGTAATATTTGGATGGCGAATGGAGGGACGCCAGATGGTGTGACGATTTGATCGACGGAATATGCACCGTCGTTTTTATGCGAACATGAACTGGACGAACAAATAAAAAAATTGTGATCGAGGACGAGACGGATAATCTATTGTCATATGTATTATGAAGACTTTTTTTGCGTGACAAGAGCATGAATTGAACCTGATTCCAGATTGAATAACTATTGAAGAAACTTATCAGGTTATCAGCGGTAATTCAAGTTTTTAGTAATTACTCTGGTTTCTTTTAACCGTTTTCTTGTAGTCCTGAATCGACCGAATTTGTAGAATGAAACACTGTTATGCAGAGGAATTTTCGGAGTAATTCATTCTAGATGAATTTCACCGTGAACAATAGTTACACCTTGAGAATAAAAGCCGGATATTTTATTCATACCAAAAATGAGCACAAACGGATATTACATTCATTTTGATAGTTCTCCGAAGCATAGAATCCCCTTAACAGGACTCGTTTAAAGTTTCTCTTTCTACGTTCCTTCTCTCTTGCCATATATTTACTTTCATTTTTTTCGCCACATATTCATCGAATGCCATTGAAGGAAAATCGCAGCTTGACCGAAAAGATTGTCAACATACAAGAAACGTGGGTTGGTTGTCTGACCACCAACGGACAAGTTTGCAGAACCAGGATGCAGCGCAGCATCACATCAGGGATCATCCAAGGGGCAGGTCGTCGTTCGCGGAAAAAGGATATCAGGGATGAGCCGGGCATAGATGCACCCCCCACGCGTTGAATAATTCAATCTTGTTCAACTTTTGTTCCGAGCCGCATAGCATGGTCCGTCGTTTCGGATTTCGAGTGATATTTAGGTCGAGAGAGATCAAGTTTACTCCAACGCTTTTCGGAGACGACAAATATCGGCTACCCCAGCGTTTCACCCCAGAAAGAAGGAGAAGGAACGGCCGAAAAATACGGGGAAAAAACGGTTAAAGTAAGAAAAAGAAGAGGGAAACATTTGGAGCCGAGAAAAGCGCGCTTAAAGTGGCTGCTGGGGACGTTTCACATTCGAATCTCGCTGTTCCGGGAACTGCAGAGAATTCCGCGTATATCCGAAAAGCGTTGATTAAGAATTCTAACATTTGATATCGATAGGCTATCGGCTCTGGAAATTGGCCCGGCATTTCGGCGTCTCTCCCTCCGCCGTTTGAGAACGGTCCGGAACGACGGGAAATGGAATGGCTGGGGAGGGTCGGGACGACGTCGCAACGGCATATTGTACCCGGACCGTCTCCGTCTCCCCCATTCTCATTTTCACGCGCTCCACGAGGCGTCGCGACGCAGCGAGGCGTCGGTCGAAGCCGAGATAAGGCACTTTTTCGCACCAACGAATTTTCCAGCTGCCTGCCTGCCCGAGGACTCGAACTGCGATAAGGTTTAATCGAAGATTAATATTACCGGTAATTTACAGCCGGGTGGTGGAAAGAGTCAGCCGGGTGAAATCCGTCACGAACCGAAAACGATTATCGGAGAAAGTCGGTGAGGACCTCGGCTGAAATCAAGGAACGTCATCCTGCACAGCGTAAACGGCTTGGATACATGGCGGCTGTGCTCTCGTCAGCGAAACTCGAGATGACGAGTCTAGAGATAAACCAGCCTACGTGATATCCGCGTGTAAAGACAGCTGCCACCATCAACCGGCCTTCGCGATACCTTGTACAAGGTTTTACCCTCCGCACTCCGAGGTACATCTACATGATACTAGTCAAATAAATGCATTGGAATCAGACGTTGCTGGAACCTGAGTTTGATTATAATTCATATCTCATCGTAGGATTGGATTTACAACGACCTTCAGCCATGTGAGATAATGTGTTGCAATTGTGGTACAGATTTCATTAGATTTCAAAGAAATTTCGAATAACTTACTTATTCTCATGGAATAAGTAGAAAGTATGTCTAAATCTGCGTTAGTGTTTCAAATTTATATCAAAAGTGGCATGTTTAATACCTGGAATAAAGTTGATTTCGTTGCTTTAACGAGTACCAAAGAATCATACGTGACGTTGAATAATTAGTTGAATATCGTTTCTGTCATTTTTCGCAAGTCTTCGTGGTTCTTTGGCACGGCAGTACATTCACGTATAATGCGTTCCTGCGAGATCCAACCGTAATATACACACCTACATATTTACTCAACAAGCTTTTCGTCACGTCGAGTTGTGTTCCCGTCGGTGTTAATTTTTTAGAACACCCCGTACCGCCGAATTCATTCTCTCGAAATCGAGTTGAGCGCGTCTCCGTACCTGGTACAATACATAGCGAGTATCCAAGTATACGTCTACACAATGAGCACATGTCTACCCCATCGAAAGTGTGGTGTCATATTTGCGAAGGGTGCGGAGTACGGGACAATGATACGAAGCTAGGTAGGTAAATATATGTAGTCGCACACAGTCAACCGGGAGAAGAAAATCGACTCGAGTGTTATATTCGGTGTTTTGTTATACCGGAGAACCCGATCCCGACGCGAATCGAGAGGGTGGCGCGACGTACCTCCGGGCATCCGGAAGAGAAGATGAGAAACGTTTAGATAATGTCTGAAATAATAGGGAAATTTGCCAGGGCAGGCATTGTGCCCGTAAGCTGGCGTAAGCCAATTTAACATTTAGTTTCCGAGTTTCCCCTGTTTCACGGAAGAACCCGGCGGCAGCAGTCTCCTGTTGTACCCTTAATTATCCGACTCGGGGATGGCTCGCGCGGGGTGGCAAACCGGGGAATCTCGAGGGATGGAGGCGGGGGCGCGTATCATCTCATCCTCATGGCCGGGGCGTGGTCCTCCGCACCCTCTTCCGCTCTCCTCTGCTCTGCTTCGTCTCCCCTCCCCGCCCCACCCCCGACAAAAATCTCTCACCTCTCTGCAGCCGCCCCCGCGAGCTAAACCCGCATTTTCGAGCCACGGGCCGCGTTAACCCGCAACCGCAACTGTTTTCGGTTAACGCGAGGAATATATTCAGGGCGCACGACCCGACGCTTCGCTAAAACTTTTCCCCGCGGCGTGAGCTGCCTTTTTCTTATACAAAAGTCCACAACTTGCGACTTCAGCATCGTCACCGTCGACGTCGAGGTGCTACAGGATTCGCAGATAATTTTCATGTAACTTGAAATACGTCAAGTTTGAAAACCAAGAATTTTCATACCCTGCAATTTATAGCTCGTATATAATCAGTTGGTCGATCTTTTTCAAGACCGATCATTTTTTTTCCGTTGTCAATAAATAATCTTCAAAATACTTTAAACATGTTGCTTCGTTATTTGTATAATGTTTCACCGTATCGTCAAATCTTTTATAATCATGACGAATGAAAATTTACATAGTGTTTCGTAAAAAATCTGTAACAAATTCAAGGAAACTCCCAGGAAATTTTCAAGAAATTTTCAGGTTGTTCAAGGATATTTATATATAATATTTCCAGGATACGAGATAAATTCAAGGATAGTTTCCAGGACTTTTGGAGGACGAGAAAAATTCAAGGACATTTCCAGGACCACTGGACACCATGCTTACTTTTCACAGTAAAAATTTTCTCATTCCTTCGTATCGAAATGAAAGTTGAAGTGGCGTTGAATTTATACTCCAATATTGATTTCGCGTGTACCACGTGTAAAAGTATACATAGCGATTTAAGCATTGTGTACATGCAATAATGGTGTTGAAATTGTTAGTGAATACGTTGAGAAACTGATAATCCTGTAAACCTAAAAAATCTCACGTTCATGATACACGTTTAATGGAATTGGTGATAAAAACAATAAGGGTGTTCCGGTTCTTTCAATACCATACAACTAATGGAAGTCCAAGGAATAAGCTATGGTAGAATTTGGTTAAACCATACGATCTACGGCGTGTGAGTCTTACCTTGACGGTCTCCTGCGGGGAGCACCTCGCACGTTGACTCGCCGTCTGGACCTGCAGGTTCATCGCTAGGACATCACTGCAGTGAACTTGGAATATCCCTGGAAAAATTAGAAGCGAAAAATCCTGGTTAGACATAACAATAAATCGGTATAGGACGTGATATGTTGGGACATTATCGAGGGATGTAACGCCCGGATTTTGCACACCTATATACAGTATAAGTCGAGCCGACGACCCGGCTTAATGGCTAAGTCGTCGAGCTCTGCTCTACGAGGTCCTTCGGCTATGCGTACAGGGGAACGCGAGGAAGACAAATAAGTAAATAACGTCCCAGCAGTTGACTTCCGGTTCCGTCCCAACCCTCGAACAGGCGGCATTGCATGCCTGGATATGGTGACTTGCAATTTACAGCCTCCGACCGACGGCCCTCTACGTCGCGGTCGTTCGCCCGGGAAGGTCATCCTCATCACGACCCCTGAGGGGTGAAACGCGTGTACGAGGAGCCGATGGGGCTGCTGTGATCTTCTGGTCATCTCAAGGTCGCGTAAACCGAACACGGCAGTGAATCCGAACCGCGATTACTCGCCGATTTATAGAAGTGTATCGCGGATCATCGATTTACACATTCTTACACGTGCAAAGATCCCGTCAACCTCTCCCCAATCTGTTGTCACACGGTGCTATCAACCGAGAGATATTTTCAAGCCTGGGGGAATTTTTTCGCGTGAATCCCGGTACGCCGTATCATTCGTGCAACAGCCAGACATAAAATGATCGACTTGAAGCTTGGCACTGACGAATGGAAACTGCGGTCGGTTGAAAACCACGACCTATAAATGTTGAAAAGGCGTTAAATTGATTTTTTTTTATCGAAAAGCTGATTTGTTACTGGGACAATTATTTGGAAAAAAAATTAATACATATTCATAATTTAAATTTTTTCAAGATTTAAGTTACGCCACAGAACCGGAGGGGTTATCTTGAAGACCGCTTTTTGAAAACCGGTCTTGAAAGTTGGAGCGAAACTGAGAAACTAAAGGTACAAAAGTGATGGGGAATTGAAAAAACGACCCTTATATTCGAAAACCCGCTGACGCATGCCACTATAAATATGACTCAACATAAGCATTCGTTCGAAAACGTGACACAAGTCACCTGCGAATACATTTCAACAATATCTCATATTCCTTCTGGAAATATCTCCGATTCCTCAGATTTTCCAACCAACCGAGCACAATTTAACCGGATCTTCCGAATGCTGCTAACAATAAGCTTGTACGGACAGCATTTTCCCAAATGATTGAATTTTTTCAAATACACTGTTCGAATTTTCCTAACCAGCCACAGTTTCCTACATTTTCAACATTTTTACCATTTTCCCAGCAACTGGGCGTTTGCAATACCCCGTAAGGCCAGGGGATGTCAGGCAGGGTACAGAGGGCGAAACGCGCCAGCATGAGGCTGCAGGAAGGCAGGCAGGCAGGCTGGCTGGCTGGCTGGCTGTCAATACGAAGAGGTACGTGACCCAGGTACCAATTGACGGGGGAGAGCCTGTCCAGGATGCTGCGGGGAGCTAGGAAGCCGTGAGTAACACCGGGGGAGCAAAATTTTTCCCTTGGATTCGCCATCGAATATATCCAAGAGATTCTAACAGGGTTTTATACGCTGCAGAACCTGCAGCGTGTTATAGTCGTACATCATCGTAAAAAAATTGCTAACGTACATTTTCGCATTATTATGGCAATTTTTTCGGGATTTTTTGGTATCCGTGTTAAGGAAAATTCAATGGTACCATCGGTATAGTCTTTCACGTTTTTCTTAAATAATCGAATGAAAGTCCGCATCCTAATGGAAACCCTAAAATAAAAGTTAAGACGATAGTGGCTAATGGCTAGACGTGTAATTACGCTCTCGTCTATTAATGTATGTACGCTTATGTGAACAGCTGAAAGATTCAATTAGCTAAATTAAGAGAAATGAAGAGTGCTCGCGTGTAAAATTTAATCGAATCTAAAACGTATCAATCATGCAAGAATTGGCGGTGATTAATGACGGGTCTACAATCAAAACAGTCGAGAACGGAGTGGCGCGCCTGTTGCAGCAACTAAGGATAAAGTACCTCGAATATTATACAATAATAACCCCGTGACAAGGTCAAGTGCTACAAGGTTCAAGCACATCGGCTAAAAGGAGAGACTTGGTGGAAGATAATAAAAGATTAAATTTATTATCGCTATCCTCAAACTCGCCAAAATTTCCACATTGTGAAAGAGCTTCTCAATGGCTTTAGTTTCAGTGATACTATTCACACTATTTGAATACATACCAAGAGCGGATGTTTAGATAACTAAAATAACACCGAACGTAAATAAAATTATTCAAAGGTATATTAATTTTCAAACAATCGTCAATTTTCATTAAAATTGACCTGACATATTGATACGACAAACAAAACTAACCCCAGTTTTTATTTACGTTTGAAACTCTTTGTCATTTTCTCTTTTCACTTCCTTTTCCTTTCACTCGCTTAGTGTTCTCGAATAATTCTGAATCCGAAACCCTGGCGTGTGTAAAATTTCACTTGTATCTCAGTATTTACGAGGCCTACGAGATAAGATGCAACAAATTGGTTTCCACTGGATGTATCCGATGGCTTTGAGCCTCGATCCATATCCGATATATCGGAAGTGCAGGCCGCGAGAGAGGTTCACGTCGTTAGTTTCCGGTTCAGTACTCGACGCGGGGCTTCCCCTCGAGGCAATATATATGGGGTCCCATGCTGTCTAATGAGGCCTGACACGGGGTGCAAGATAGACTCTCGCCCAGCAGCCATCGCGTTTAATATACTTATAGGCTTGCCCGTTCGCTGACTCGGTACATTATTGCCCCATAAATAAATTAATGGCAAAGCATCGATTAGCCAGGGTTCTATATTTTATCGGATTTAGTTCACGAATTGAAGAATGAAAGGGGAGGCGTAAAAAAAACAACAACGACAGAAAACGGAACTTTCTTTCCGAGATAACGGGGTTTATATCGGTCTAATGGGGATACTTTTGGCCAACGGTGACACCGTGTTGAGGGTTACACTATGACAGTGATTGAAAGACCCGATGATATCTACTCTCGGATAACAGCCAACGGAAGTATCGCTTTAATCACCATATCCGAAAGTTTGTGCCAATGCACACGCTATTCAATGCTTACGGCGTATTTTTACATAACATACACGCACAATCTAGCCTCTCTAAAAATCAAATCTCGGAAATATTTTTTTCTTACCTTGTTAACACGTTAATGTGATATGATTGAAATTTCAAAATTCTATATGAAAAAAAAATCTGATCTATACCGACGTACAAGCAATATTCTCAACGGACTCGACATCCGATCGACTCGATATTTTCCCACGCCTGAAGTACAATCTGAAAAAAAAAATGTTCTTTTGTCTCCTTTATTTTCAAAACCCAAACGCAGAACAATTTAACCGTTATACTGTAATTTCGAGTGAAAAAGACCGAGAATCATTCGAGTCGAGACGTGTCAACATATTTTCTACTGCACTAACAATAAGTTTAATTCTTGAACTGAAGACACACGTGGTATATACCTCGGGTTCCGGCGACGAGGACGACGCGGCACCATAAGGTCTACCTACTCCCCGTTGCAGAGGATCGATATCGTCCCCACCCTCGCAATGCCATAACACAACCCAGTGCAACACCGTACGCGGTGTGCACTACCCCCTTCCTCTTGACGTGAGAGAGAGAGAGAGAGAGAGCAGCGCACACACACACACTCTCTCTCTCTCTCTTTCTCTTTTTTCCGTGCTGCGTATGATCGTGGTTTACCACCTGTCCTCATTACCGTACAGTATATGTGTGTAATGACTCAGGTCGTACAGTACGGATGAGTAACAACGCCGCGTAATGACTATGCAATGAGAACTCAAACTTTTACCCGGTTTGATTGAATTTACAAAGTTTACCCGCCTTTCGAGGCGTAGGGATTGTCGAGAGGTGCAGGGCTTACATGAATGGGACTCTGATCAAGGCGCGCGAATTTTAATGAACTTGACGGTAAATACACTCCTCCGAACCACCGAACCACGGAACTGACATCTTTGATTCTCGTACGACCGTAGGCGAATTCTTAGGCGAACATTGAAAACAATTTTATCCGTAAATTTTGAACTGCAGTAATCGTTATAAATTACATAGATTATGTGACTGGTTAACTTTGAGAAATATTTTTGCCTGTAGTACTCGTAGCCATTATCGCAGCTCTCCATGTATCGGACAAGTTTACTTTAAAGACTTTGTATGTTTCCACATCCTTTATTTAACAATCTGTAAAATTTATAGATTATTTGTAATCAAAGGAACGTTAGTGATCTTAATTTTACGACTGTGGAGAACTGATACGGATACTCGGTGTTGAGATAATAGATGCGGAACGGTAAGAAGACCCCATTAGGTATAGAGCGGTGCAAAATTTGCGAACTTTATACCGTGCGGATAAAAGGAAATCGTAAAAACGTAACGAGGGTGTCTGTACTCGATGAAACCCTTCGTCCGACGTCGGGACCGTCGCGCATACCTTTTTTGCCGCATCTTATTATTTTCCATCATCTTATTTTTATATATATTTATCTACGGAGGATCGTTTGCAATGAAAAAGGGCCAAGGTGAGAGCAAAAAATGACGGAAAGTGGGGGGGGCAAAAGTAATGAAAAAGGCGAGGTCACGCACCCACGAGCTGTAAACCCCCCGGTACACAGTCGAAACTTGGGTAGTCGACCCGACGTAGTTTATCCGTTGGACACAGACATATGGTACTTCACTTTTCATACGTGTGCGAGGGTAAGGGAGACGGAAGAGAGAGAGAGAGAGAGAGAGAGAGAGAGAGAGAGAGGGAGGGAGGGAGAGTGCCAGAGAGTGCAACTCACAAAGGCACCTCGCCGCACGTAAGCCAGCCGATCCTGAGAAAGACAGAGCTAACCGGGGGGCACGGAAAGATTAATATCTCTATCAGAGGAGTTCAGGAGAGCAGTCCATCCATATCCAGCTTGAAAGATCCAGAATCCAGTATCCGGCACCTCTGGCGACGTTCCCTCAGGTCCTCAACCCTTCGTGGGCAGTTTTATAGCCCCAAACCAAGCGGAGTGTGGTATGCAGGGCATGAAAGAGAGAGCCTTGCGCACTTCGAGGAGTGTTTGCTTAACTCTCGACATTTTGGAGAAGCGGAAGAAGAGAAAAAGGAGAGAAAAAAAAAAGAAGAAGAATAAGAAGACGAAGGAGGAGGATGAGGAGGGGAGGGTGGTGGGAAAAAACACTACTTCCACCCCCGCCATGGTGTTCCGTGATTTTGTGATTTCTCCGGAGGACAGGAAATTCGATTTGTTATTCCTGCAGAGAACACCGTGTCCGCCGAATTTACCAATTCAATTTTTCTCCGGCCCCCACGCTTCCGCATTCTTATACTGCATACCCTGCGAGACTCTCGTTTTACTTTCCTTACATCTCTAAGCGTTCGCTGGTTAAAACTGTTGGAATATTCACTGCCAGCTTTAGAGCCGCTGAAGAGGAGGTCTTTAAAGTCTACAAACTCCTGGGGTGGGGAAAAATTTTCCTAAAGGTCAATTACGTTCACACCATTTTTTGATAACAGGTCTGCAATGTCCCGTAATATTTTTCCTCCCCTGAATCGCTACTGCTGCTGCTACTGCAAGATCATAATGTACGCAAGACTTGATTTCAGGGGAATTCCAAGCGTCAGGCAAGCACACAATTCCTCACGGTCGAGTTAAATCCACCCTACGCTTATATGTGTAGGTATACGCGGAATTTAGAGAATCTTTATGACTAAATTGTATACGATACGAAAAATGTTACGTGACTAGACGCAGTAATCGCTTTGCCAAACCGTCGGTAAGAACGTCGAGCAGCGAGTAACGTACTTGTAACAATTCGGTTATCGTTACATTATTTTACATCAATAACTACACATAAGGCCGTCTCGACGAGTGCCGTTTTGAAATCTTTACGATCTCGGTAGTTTGCAAAATCTTTTTCAGGGTGTATAGTCAACCTTTCCTTCAGCGATTGCTTCTGTTCCTCGTTATGATCATCTCAACAATTTACCAGCAGAATAATCATGGTAAAGATCTATCATCTTAAAAAGAAACTAATCCGAAATGTTATCGGCGTCACATGATTTACGATGTAGTACGGATTTTTTTGTTGGATGAGAATAATGATACGGATTCCTTCATAAATTCGGATAACCTACTTTTGGCAGTTAATCCCCATGGGGACCGATGATAGTAGACAAAAACGAATATAGGAAGCTACCAACGGTGCTACCGGAGCTTTTCGTCATCAAATACCACCTCTTTCGGAATCGCGTCATATTTTACATTTCATTTTCGTATATATTTTCACGCGAAATCGACGGTGAGTTAAGGTAAGCATTTTTCTACGTGTTATTACACTGTAAAAACGAAAACTCGAAAGCGGGACCTCTAAATCTCATCCGATCGAGCTCAAATTTGCTAGCGATTTTTTTTCGTCATAAACAACAGTTTCATAAGGAATCCGCACTGAAAAACAAAAAAAAAAAAAAAATCGGTGAACCACTCTAATATACATGTAACCTCTTGAACCTCTGAATCCAAATTGTCCTTCACACTCCACAAATAGAGTGACGATCCTGAAGCCGTTGATAACCAATAGACGATACCTACGACACCAAAATGTGTACTTGTCTTGCGGTAACATCGATTAAACACGGAAGGGTAAGTAAATTAACCCTATCTTTATCTGGCCTTTGTAGTCTATGGTTATGCCACAAGACACGCGACGTCGTGGGCATCCTGCCCCATCCATTAGTACCCCTTACAACACGAGTATATCGCCTTTCCCTCGCCGCAATGTACCCTCCTCGTATTGTGTCCTACGTATATGTATAGTACGAGTATACCTACAGGCATTTACCGACGTGTGCAAATGCCGGGTGTAAGTATATCAACAAACAGTCGACGACGTCTACGCACCTCCGGCTAGGCGACGTTGTACACCGTAGTCCCTTACAGCTCCAGGTTTCCTCCCTGCAGATGTCCCGTAGGAATTTCAAACGTGACTCGTCGAATTCTCGCTTTCCCTTCCTTGCCTTGCCTTTCCTTTCGTCGTTCACCACTTCGACGGCGAGAACGACAAAGGCCTCCCTGCATCCGATCCACGGTTACAACAGAATCCGGACGTCTTTATCACTTTACGACTTGCGTGTCGCGTGAATCGTTTTCAAGGGTCTCTGTTCGCCGTTTGTTAGCAGGCGTGCGTCGTTAAAAGTAACATTAACGCTAATCGGCGGCCTGACAAATGATTTTAATAAGTGCTCGCCGTTGGATAGGTACACGTTCACAACGTGTTTACTCACGAGTCCCGTCGTAAGATTATAGGGTACCTCTGATTCCAAATTAGGCTACAACTTCTCATCCGCACCAGTCGTTTTCCTCTGGATTCAGAATAAAACTCGACACCTACACTCTCCTTGTTGATATTTAGGCAATTATTACAAAAGTATGTTCAACAGTAAGTTAAGTGACTGTTGTATATACCTGCATTACTAAGAATCGATAACTTTGGCAATTAACAACAGTCCGAACGTCCGTGCTTCGTAATATTAAACGTAAAAGTCAGAGGACTACAGCCTTACGAAACATGGAACTAACCGAATCGGTTCGATCCCGAAGGCCCTTCGTACGGTTAATTACCAACTTCGGAGTCTGAGGTGATTGTCGGTGTCTACTCAAGGATGACGTTCAAACGAGGCGCGATAATTTTCAAGTCAGACCATTTAGCGTCCATTTAGCTCGCCTCGCTCGCATGTGCGATGCTCGTACATAGTAGACGTACTCGAAGTGATAAATGCGATGGCATTCATCTGCGGCAGGATCACCGTACAGCCAACGTGGATCACACACTCTTGGCATCGCCGGAGCAGGCGAGTCCGCCGGACGATGACTCGCCGTTTTTGCATTTTGCGTTGACAACGAATCTCTTACCACGACGTAAAACACTTCGCTAAATATATATACTGTTTAATGACGTAGTAATTCTCCACTCTACGCGACTTTGATTTACGCGTCGGGCGCGATAACGACTCAACGCGTTTCGCCACCCCCGCTTTACTGTATATTTATTTACATACCAACGTTAATAATGCCCGATTTGCCTACTTACCACGCATTATTTTTTTCCGCCATAACGTGAAAATAGTGTATTTCGTAAACAACATGCCTAACCGGGAAACTCGAACGGTGCGAGCAAATGAGGACAAATTGCAGTTTCCAAAATTTTTCGTAACTCGTGTAATAACGACGTACTATGGACTTACCCACGTATATGTGCATATCCCTAAATCCGGCACGAGCTTTTTTTCCAACCTATAATGGTTGTCGGGCCTTAATGCGTCAATTTCACCCCACGTAATGCACATAAATTACTTGACGTATATGTATGTATATATCATAGGGGGATAGTTATATACTGTCTAATTCTAGTTCATGAGGTTGGCGGTAACAACGTAAACGATGTCATAAAGTAACTCGCCTCTTTTACTTTGTACGGGTAATTCACCTCATATAATTTTGTATCTTGAATATATATATATATACTCTCTACTTGGTGTTGTTGTACCAATGACGAGTAAAGCACGAAGTGTAACGTATATCTTCTCCCGACATAAATTTCTCGCTTTTCCGAGCATTATCCCAATTTATTTCTATTACATAGAAATCTTCGTGCATTCAACTGCAAATCACGGCAAACGAATGACTAAAAAATTTTTTATCACATCAACGGCTACAGGGGTAAAGAAAGCGCCATGTAAGTATAATACTTTCAGCCCCATGAGTTTCGTATCCAAAAAGGTTTTAAAAAATTGAATACTGTAGCTCCTTTTACGTAGCAACCACGAAGGGTGCGATGCTGGTATATAAGCAATGCGACAACTTACCCGTCAGGCTACCTCAGTCTCGTTCTCCCTCGCGTATCACCCAACGCGAACTAAAATATACTATGTATCGTCAAAGTATACGTGGCACCAAATTCATTCATCAATCTATTGATTCACGTGAAACATCTTTATGTGTATAATGAATAACAAAATAAAAAGAGGAACCAGCAAACCGCCTCGCGCTCTTCTGGTTATCGGTAAAAGTAAATAATCAAAGCGAAACATCAACAAGACGCGCTTCTTCGTGGTACCAGCTATTGCCTATAACTAAGGTAGGTATAAAGTATATTCCCTGCAACCTATACCAATTGTGACGAATCACATAACCGATTAGTTAGACATTTCTCACGTACATGGCACGCCGAGTCGTACCGGAAAAGGTAAAACGGTATTTCGTAATTTTGTTGGAGAAGAGAAAAAAGTAAAATGTCTGAGGATATTGGCAACGCCCGAGCATGCGGGGAACAAGTCTGTTGTATCCGTAGGTAATTAATAACCCTCTAATTTCCCCTGTTGATTAATTGAACGTGTCACGTGATGCTGGGGCGACGGATAACGCACGTCCAGATGAAAGATTGAGCCGACGGTTATCTGTATCTCTAATCTGTAGATCACGCGGTGTTCAGCTGTACAAGGAGTACAAGTGAAGCCTCGCGTAGGTATGTATGTGCATACCCAATGTCCACAAAGAGTAAGCCCAACTACCGGGGGCAGCAAACTAGGTTCGTTAATTAAAAGTTTTCAACGATACGATAAGGCGAATTTGAATTAAGAAAGGGAGGTAGGAATCACAGACAAATTTATCACGCTTGCTAATGAATTGCCGGTACAGAAGACAAGCCGATGTTCAGTGCCTCTGGCGTATTGCGCTTGCGGTTATCTTACTTTGCCTAATTTTGGCAATCTTCTAGTCATGAAAATATACCGGTTTATAATCGCTCAATAAAATTGTTGTACAAAACTTGGACTTTTTCGCGCGGACACAGAGAATAATCCCACACTAACTGTAAGTCTTTGCGAATCTGCATCAAACGTGGACGATATCGCGCCAAATTATTTCAAATTCAATTGAGTAACTACCAAATTTATGCACACCCTGAACATGGACAATATCGTTGTATAAATATACATTCCATTCAAGGATTTTATTCGTGATTTATATATAATTCGTGATTTAATTTATTCAAAAATGACCATAACTTTCAATAGAAACTCCTTCGCTCACATCAAATGATTTGAAAAATGTTCCTTCTTTGAATATTTCCTATAGTTGCAGCAGCCGCATAAATACTTACTTGATATATCGTCAAAGAGTTATTAATTTTTCAAGACCATTGACAACAATTTCATAATCTGTGCAGGCATCTAGTACGTTTAAGAATTTTTCTTTATACTAGCTTATTACGTATTTTTATTTCGTATACCTATCATTATTACTATTATTATTGTTAGTATTATTTTTATCATTTTTTCTACCACGCGTATAAAAATAATTACTGAACAAGATTTCTATCATTCAATAAATGTATGAAAATTAATTTCAAATGTCGAAACGTATGACGCATAATCCGTAACTTTTAAGCAGCTGGAATAATATCATGAATAAGTGAATATTGTTCGACTCTCAATCTTTCGTCTGGTGAAAAGTTATAGAAAAAGCAGACATGTTGAAGCGGATAAAAAAAAGGTTCATCGTACCCCTCCCAACTCACTTACCGTTTGTCAATGTTGACAAAGTGCGCTATAGTAGATAATATATTTAGGCTCTAAAAGCGGTGCACGGCGCTCCGAGTACGTAGTGTAAATAATATTTCACCGCTATTTCGAACCACCAAACACGTGACGATCACCCTTCCGCGGTTTCAAATATCTCGCCTAGTTTAAGTCAAACGGAATGTATTCGTTCCGAGTTGATTGTGCGAGGTTTGGCCGAAACTGAGAGTAAACTGTGAGCAACTACCGCATGAGAATCTTACACGTAACTGTGATAAACGTTTGATTTGATTGGCTGTTCTAGTTAGTCGGTACATGGATGTTGAAATTATCCTACAATATGACGAGTGACCTTGATAGTTAGGGCACGGGTTAATACGAAAGTATATATTTTTTACTTAAATGATGTTCGTTCCTTACTTGGTTTTCTACGTAAAGTATGATGTTCGAAGGCAGAAAATGCAATTTCTATTTTCCATATTTTTTCAACTCTAAATTATAAGTACATATTTTGTAATTTTGAATACATATTTATCCAGGCCTTATTGATAGTAAACATTTACCTATATAGCGGTGCTCCAATCACCGACGAAAGGTAAACAAAAACATGTCACAACTCACTGGTAAAAACTGAAAACTACTGATATGAATATTAGGCACGACTGTCACTGGTTGATATGCAGGTTATTCGAATCTCGAATGTGAACACGCGTTGATTTCCCAAAATCGGGCAGGCAAAGGGCGCCTGTAGGGCGGGCACCCTCACCGCACGCTTGCAAGCGTGCAACTGACGAAAGGCTCCGAGTGGAAACATACCGAGAGGTTAGACATCGCGGCGCCCGCGATTTGCCAGCGGATCCGTCAACAGCTGCGTAAAGTCGAAACAAATACCGGCCGGCTCGACCGCTTCGTTCAATCTGACCACCTATCGCATTTGAGAATTGAGATCAGACAGAGTTTATACGTTCTTCGTTGCTGATTCTGCGGCCTGTTTAACGCTACGCTACATCGGTTACCGTTCAAAACACGACCTTGGCCGTCATCGTTCCGCACTTCAGACTCGATAGCGGACTCAAGTTCGCGCGCTTTTGTTATCAGCTCCGCCGATAACAAACTGCGCGAAGTACGCATTTTTTTTTTAACAAATTATGCGCTAACTTCTTTACGCGTGTGTCTTGTGTTGATAATCTTGATAGAGATGAATATTGAGTTGATAATTAATAATATTCCAGTTTCTTTGACTCGAATGAAATCAATGTGGGAGTTTGTAATTGAACAGTAGTAGGAGTAAAGATTATGCCAGAAACTAGACGTATAGTTGTACTTGTCTTTTAATTACTTTTTTCTAGATAATAAAATTAATACAATAAATTTACACGTTTATTTTTAGTTTAGTGTGATATATCATATCATAGGATTAGGTAATGCGCGTAGCGAATATAACATCTAATTTGCATGATAATTATTATAGGTATAATGTGTATACTATGTTTTTAATATAAAAAATTATACCGTTTATTAACAAAATTTGGTATCCGTATAATCACTGCGCAATATTTGGCGTACATTAACACTAGTAATTTATTATTCACCTCCTCGTAAAAATTGTTATTTATAAATTAATAATACAGTATACTTCTGGCGGTCACCGCGGGCGAGTATTACGAAAAATTACACGGGAGTAACATTGATTAATTATAAGTA
The DNA here is from genome assembly GCF_021155785.1 of Neodiprion fabricii. NCBI lineage: Eukaryota > Metazoa > Arthropoda > Insecta > Hymenoptera > Diprionidae > Neodiprion > Neodiprion fabricii. The sequence goes on from NC_060241.1 coordinate 30,217,638, forward strand.
CAATTCACGAATTGACTACAATTACATCACGGCTATCGCAAGCTATCATACACGTCTAAAAATTAGTTATCGTTACGTGAATAATAAACACAGATCTCTGTGGTATTCTTTCAATTACATGATACTATCTCTATATACATAGCTAAATAGAAAAATTAATTTGCGTTAGAAAAGTACTATGCGGGATATCCGGCTAATTCTGGGTAACAGAGAATTCAATATTCGTGATAATTTGTATAATTACAATTATAAATAATTACAACAGCCTTGATCAGATCTAAAGCGAGGACGTCACTGAATGATTTTGTTCTTAAGGCGTTTTCACTTCAAATACCGTGATTACCGTTTCATTTATTGCTCAGGGTCGCCATTGTTGTAATAAGTTTGTATAAAAATATCCCATCTAGCAATTACGTAGGTGGAGTTTTTCTTGAGCAAAACAGACAGCTACTCGTTGTATGCATACAGTAACCAGTTAAACGTGAATTAGTACCCTATCGCTTCTCTCTGTAACCCAGCGGAGGTAAAGCCTCAAGTCTTTGGGACTCTTGTATATTACATTGCTATTCACCTAATTCCCTACACTCCCATACTCTTTAATGATTAATTATCAATTCACGTTGGAGTATTATGCTGTATTATAGTTTTATGAGGGAAGAATAAAAAATAAATCTATTTAAATGCATTTGGCATGTTTTGGTTCCTATATATTTTCTGTCAGTTTTGAAATTAAGATATCTAAATAAATAAGTTATTTTAACACAAAAAAATACTTCCACATCGTGACCTTAATCCAAATTGGCCTTATAAGCATTTATACGCATACGTCATTAAAAAATATTCATTCTACCACATTCCTATGATTCCTAGTCAATTCGAACTCTAAAACATTCTTTTTCTTTTCTTCAGTCATATACGTAATTTGAGATACTTTGTGCCTATTAGGTCACCCCTAATCGAGATCGTTTTTAATTAACTGTCGATATATTAATTATTACGACTTTTTAACTAATTTCGTCTGTGTTGGTTTAACGTTAACGATGCCTGGTTTTATATGAATACTTTGTTTGTTGGACCTATTCCTGCTGGCTGCCGTTGTCGTTTGCAAAACGGACTTTCTATTCTTTAAATCCTTTCTTGTGCTCGAGGTAATTGTCTCTGTGATATTTTTTTCAAAATCTGCTTGACGGCTACCCAACTGTGAGATACTTTCGTTTACGAGTTTTTTTGTATTCTTTGCATCCTTACCATCACTACTGTAATTTTTTCGCGAAGGCTGCGGTGTATAATACAAGCTATACCTTTTCGATTTGTTCGATTGTTTTTGTTTTACATCGTGTAACTCATCAGTGGAACTAGACTTCTTATTTTTCGTCACGTACTCACTACTCGACGTATGATTAACTCTTTCATCAACATCCTTCCCACCTTGCATCCTTCTACCCGCGTGTGGAGTATGACAGCTATATCTTTTATTTCTATGAACTTCATTCCTCGCTGAACTGAGTTCGTCTGTAGAATTACTGACATGGGATGGTTTTTTTTCCCTTCGCTTGACTAAACATTTCTCAGTAACATTCGATGCACTTTCCTGACTTTTGCTAATTTTCTGTGACTGGTTAGAATTCTGTATTTTTTTGGTTGATTTAGAAATACTGTATTCCGACGGAGACTGGATACGACTTGAATTTATAACATTTTTTTTATCGTCTGTGCTAGAATTAGGACACCTTTCTCTTTCGCCAGTTTTATCTGACGATTTCGCTTCATAGATCCTATCACTCTTAGTGAATTTGATGAACTGAACATTTTCAAAGCTATCAGTGGACTCGATACTGTGAGAAGAGTCAGAACTCTGACAAAGAGCTGACCTTGCAAATTGTATATTGACAAAACTATCTGAAGTTTCAATATCATTATCAGAGCTCGATTTTCCATCGTAATTGGACCTGGTACTTAAATCTACGGTATCTACATGTCTAGTCTTAGCAAACTTTGTGAATTTTGATGCATTGTTGTTTGAAGTCTGTGGCGCTTTATTCCAACTGATTTTAGAACAAGTTTGTTTTCCACTATACCGTGTACTCATTGGAGAAATACCGTTATTTGAAATTTCCGAGCAGTCCGAAGAGTCGCGATGCGTCGATTTTAATGATTCAAGTTTTTCGACAGACTTAGCATGAGTACTTTTCCGTACACGCACTTTTTTATTCTCTTCGATACTGCTTCCACTACCATACTTCTGCCGCTGATTAGAAGATTTCGATCCAGCACTAATTCTCCCGCGGACGTCACACAATGAATGTCCATTCCTAACAGAGGACGAACGACTGTTTGTTTTTAATTTAGGACTTTCATTGCGTGTTGCAATTTCTGACATAGAGCTACCGCAATTCCTCTCTTTGGCAGTCAATTTTCCATTTTTATTGTTCGAACTAGGGTGGATTGAAGCACCGTTCATTGATGGTACAGAATTTAGAGCTGAATTTGGTCTTTCTTTGATATCGGCATCACTCATCTGACCTATGTTATTCATTAAATCATGCATCGATTTTGTCATTGCTCTAATGTCTTCCAAACAGGCAGTATCAAGAGACTGTGGTTCATTGGCATTACAATATCCATTCAAAAAGTCAATTTCATTGATGTGCGTGTCAGATGCAGACAGAGAAACATTACAGTATGTTTTTTGAGATTTGGGAAAGTCAGACCAGTGTCCTTGAGTAAACACAAAGTCTGACAGAGACGAAGTGGGCGCCGCGTAGGCGTATTGACCATCGATTCCTGTGTTATTGCTAGATTCTTGTCTTCTCGTTCCATAGTCATAGCTGAAGTCATACGTGGCTTGCCTTATCGGCTTACGCTGCTTATGCCAGTATTGCTCCGCCGGTTCTGCAGCTGCTGCAGTGGCCTGCTCGCCTCCTAAAAAGCTCTGTTAGTGTACAGAGACCAAACAAAAGAAAATACCGCTACAGATACAACAAACCACTACAAAAGCTGCTGCGAGGAACTTGCGCTGCGTGATTTGCACGATAGAAGCGAATCACAGCCAAGGATCAAATTAACGGTTTCTTACGTAAGCAGTTTACGAAGCTGGGCTGTCTATCTCAAGAAAGGGTATACTGGCAAACAAAATACATGTTATAAGCTGCAATAAATTATACATAAAGTGCAACTACAAAAATAACACCTCTTTCTCATCTTAAACAAAAAAAGGAAGCAAAAAACCCAAATTTCTGCGCAATTTACAAGATCAATAGAAAAGGGTTTCATTTTCGTACTTTCGAAATACATAGAATACGATGTTTCACTAATGAAGAATCTGTTGCAGGCGGACCAGTCTTAGAGAAAATCCCTGATATAACTTTCAGTGTATAAAATTTTGTAAATTGTAAGGTGGGCAGCTGATGATCACGACAATCTTAATACGACGGGGGAGAATTTACAAATGCGAAGTTTTATAGCATTAAATTCCCTTTCTCAATAATATGAATTGAAATCTGGAAATATGCAATTAATAAATTGAACACATAAATTGCAATCACGTACTCAATTTATCCCGATTTTTCAGTATTTTCTGTTATCTGTCTGAATCTTATTACACCTACACCCTCGAAGAATACTCCTATATACCTCACATTTAGTTTACGCACTAAGATTGTATGTCACTTTATTTATATTTTGAAACAGATAAGCTTGAAGTACTATATAATCTCAAATCAAGTAGTGCGAACATCTAGTAATACAAAGCTAAGAAATGTGCCAATAAGTGCAAGGTAATAAAATGGTATCCAGTTCAAAGTTCGTTGCAACAGAGCCCAGCGTACACGATAGTAAGAGATGATAATGAGAGCAAAAGTTGTACTCGAAATGAAACTATTGAATCAAGCTACTAACCAACAAAATACTGAAATTTTATGTGTCCGATTAGATATAAATATAGCTGCGTATATACAGAACAGAACCTATCACTGGAATCAACCATTCCTAGCACCTTTCTTTTTACTACAACCGAAACGGGCGTTTAGGGCTGCAAAGAAGTAACCTACAGGTATGAGTTTTCAGGCATGCAAATATGAACTATTATACCCGGTAAATCTAATTATAAAAAGTATATGAGTAAAAAATTACCGCGAGCCATGGATGGTCCAGAACATCTTCGGCGCTAAATCTCAGCTCCGGTTGCACTTGGAGCATATTCGATATCAGCTGTTTGGCTGATTCGGATACAGAGTCCCAGTACGGCGCTGTGTACTCGTAATGACCACTCAAAATACGCTCAAACAGCTCCTCCTGCTCATTTTCGGGAGACACAAATGGTGGAAAGCCACACAACAGAATATACATAATTACGCCAGCAGCCCACACGTCAATCTGTGAATAACAAAAGGAGGCATTCAACTTTTGCATCGAAAATTAACTTTATTTATTCTTATGAATATTTCTAATATAAAACGTAGGCAGATTATGATATGGTTATAAATATTTATAGTCAGAAAAAATGATCAGGTTGGTGTCAATGACTCAAGCTAATTATAAATCTCATCCAAGTAAAATCACCAAGTGTCTTTTAGAGTAATTAAAAAAACAATAATTCAAAGAAACTTTGCCTGTCTTTACAATTGAAATTGACAGAATTTACCACCAAAATCCACACAGGCATTTACAAGTATTTTCCACCCTCAAGTATAAATAAAATAAATAAAAGATATTGTTATTCATGTGAATTTCAAGTACATATACCCAAGAATATATATAGGAATATATCGAGCATAAGAAGTTTACAGTTTAACCAACACATAAATGGAAACGCAGCTGACTTGTGACAAAATTAGTAGGTGTAACCGTAGGAGGAAAGTTGTCTATCCATATCTGTCTATATGTTCCCAAGTAGCTCACACAGGCCATCAGCATTCCATAATCTGTTCATTGCTCCGTTTATTTTCGAAATTTAAACCAATTGAAACAACCAAATTATTTATACAAATGGATGCGTAAATTTCATAAGATATTCATATTTCGAGGAATAGAAAAAAAAAACCGACACACTTACCTTTAATCCGTAGCCAACTTCAGCAAGTATTTCAGGAGCAACATAGGTAGGGGTTCCGCAAACCGTGTATAAAGGTTCCCTGACGAGTTGTGCAAGACCGAAATCTCCCAACTTCAAACATGTTACACGACTTCCTTCCATCTCGACTAGGAGATTCTCTGGTTTGACGTCACGATGTACTATGTGGTGCGCGTGTAAGTATGCTAGGGCTGATACTAAATGAGTGATCATCACGCTAGCCTCTGCTTCGGAAAATTTCGTAGCAGCAGCTATTGCATCAAATAGATCACCACCCTGATAAAAAATAAGTTTTAGTTTAGGAAACAAGTCACCTAAAGGAATGTAGTTCTAAAAATGATGGAAGGAAAACAATTGTACTGAAACCCGGTTTCCTTTACCTTGACTAACTCCATGACTAAGAACAATTGGTCAGTTGTTTCTTGTTCGGCAATCAAGCTAATTATATTCGGATGACAAACTTGTTTCATTATTGCAATTTCACTGTCCAGCATTGTTCCTTGACCTTGACATTTATATTTATCGATAATTTTCAACGCGTACTCTACCCCAGTTCTCCTGCGAACAACAAAATTTCAAAATGTCAGTGAAATAGATAAACAGAAGACACCAAATCACATTACAGCAATCAGCTTCAGAATGGAACTGAGTACCACGATCACAAATAGATTGTCACGAAGTGAAAACTCTGTAATTGTACAAGTCTACGTTTCAATAAGTGTGAATGAATAATTAAAATTTTTAAGCTTCTCTAGTATGTCTATGTAATAAAAAAATGTATACTATTATACAAGTAGAAACACGAGTAAAGGCACGAAAAAGCCCAATGTCATTATGAAACTCACCTCTGGATACAGTGCCGCACAACAGCAAAATTTCCATCTCCAATAACATGTCCAGCTACAAAATGCATTCTGAGGGGTAGTGGTAGTTGTACAAAAACAGGACTTGGTGTTCTGACTTGTGGTATGCTGAGAGCTTTCTTTCCTGATTTCTTCGGCATTGGAGGCATGGGACCCCCATATCTCTTGGTCAGGCCATGGCCTCTCCTAAAGCTTTGAACAGCTTTGGATTCCTCAAAGTCAAGTTCGAAATCTTCCTGAGTCAATTTGTCTGTACCATAAGCCAAGAAAATTTCCTCATTTTGAAAAAACTGTTCCAACGTTGTGACCTGAACACCACTCAAGGTATAAACTTTTCTCACAGCACCAGAATCCAACTTAACTGCTTCTGTGATCGCTTCTAAAGCGTGCTCAAGACTCGGAGCATTTCTTTTGTTCAACAAGAGCCGCAGCACCCTGCGAGGTTTTGTTCCATGCCTAATCAACGTCACAATTTTGGCCTGAACATAGATAGGAACAGAAGTAGTCAGGCGACCGGTTCCAGCCGGTGACTGCGGTAGTCCAGATAGCGAGCTGCCCCTCCGAACTTTTGATGCAGAATATTCGACTTTTTTGAAAGTCTCACCTTGTCCAGAGCAAACGTAACATTTTCCATCCTCCAAATCGCCGACACTTACCACTTTCCTTCCATCCATTGTGTAAATGGCTCTAACTCCATTGGGCAATGTTACATTTGAAATTAATGCTCTTGTCAAATCCGTTGCCAAACTGTCAAAGCTCCTATATCTTTCAGGGGTCACTGCCATTACTACACCGGTATAGAATTTGTCTCCGTTGCGAAAAAAACGGACGCGTTTCGCCTTCTTTGCTGGTGGTGTTCGAAGCAGATTCAACGAGTGCCGTGATGTTACATCAAGCAAGCGTTCTTCCAATGTCACATTTGTCATAGCGCCTACTTCACCTCCTCCAGAGAGACTACTGCCTCCCGAAGGCGAGGCACCCCGACTCAACGGTTCCTCCATCATCCTGCGTTTCAAACAATCAACTTTTAACTATCACATAATATATTCATTTATAATATATTCTATCTTTAAGACGTTTTACCAGTTACAAAAACACAATATAACAAAAATCTTGAATAACAATAGGACTGCGATGTTGTTCACAAATTTCAAGATTCCACCAATTCACCATTTCTGACTAACGCACGCATAGTTATATCATCAGGAGTGATATGTATATGATGTACGAAACTCTGTGCAACAGCTGGTTTGAACAAAACATAATAAACAATAGATCGGTGTGGATTGCATTTATTTCGACAAATCAAGCTTCTTTATAAATGTTGATAGTTCTCCCTAATGTTGACCAAAAATCGTATCACTGTCCAGGGCTCGTTATCACAATTAGCAGTCGCCAATCGCGCCAAATTCAGTAAAATGAAACATAAACACAGACTCGCCGACTGCACTATCTTTTACCGCAAACAGAAACCTACCCAGCAAAAATATAAACACATATTGCCCCACTCTCACGATGAAATTCAGTATCCCACAAGTTTTATCAGTCTACAGATTTTTAGAGCTTTCACTTAAGTCTTATATCAATACGATCGATGCACAAAGAGCCAAAATATACTAGTTCTGATATTTACAACGTTGATGAAATCGTCACTTCGATCAAGAATTTTCGCCGACTTTCAGACCTCGTTTTAAAACTGCATGGTATTTTTCTAAAAAGGCCTGCCAATCACCACTTACTAATTTTATTTTTTTTCTTAGGACTTTCATCAGTGTATGAGTTGTTTTATTATTTATTCATACTTAATTAACATTTGTAGTTGGAAAAGTTTAGGGTCGGTCTGACCCCAGTGTGATTCCAGAGAGATGTGGAAGCTAAGGGTTGAGTTTCAATCCTGCTTTTATTGTGCATTGACAAACATATACTTGGCAGTAATATGTGATTTCATTATTTTTTTATAAAGGACGAGGACACATGTTTAATGTACTTGGTGAAAGGTTTTTGCACCAAGGTGCTTTTTGGTTGATAATTCAATTTTATATTCTCAACAGAAAGTCATGCGATGACAAAATGACAATTTAACTGTACATGGTACTTTAATTTTTCCCATGACTATTTCTTACTAGTAACATTATTGAATACATTGACAAGACCTGACTCAATAATTTGAAGCGATAATATATTTGAGAGAATTCCATTGCTTGTTCTTCATTTTAGATTAATTTTAAGCTATAGGACACATCATGACGCACCTTTGTCGTGTCGAAAGTCTGAAGAATGTTTAAAAATTTCAAAATTCCAATTACCATTTATAATAAATAAATAATTGACACTTCGAAAACTATAATTTCCTCTACTATCCCAGCTGTGTAATTAAACTATACGCCTCTGCCACATAAGAAGTAAGGCAGCACGATATTGGACAACTTATCATTACACGTTGGTTAGAAAGGTTCACTTTATAAAATATATTTAATAAAGGTTCAGGAAAAGTAATTATTTGTAATTTTTGTCTTTTTCATAAGCAGATACAAATGTTTATAACAACAACTAAAGTGCTAGAGAATATACACAATATTAATTTGGTTAAAAAATGAGTAGCTTGGACTCTGTGGTCTAATGTGATAAGTATTCTTATTAATAGCACAATTGCTGAAGTTATAACCACTCATTTCATTTTCAGTTTTTATTTATCGTCAAACTATTTTCCCCAAGTTTTACCTAATAAATCATGTTTCAAATTATAACAATTGCTGTCTCACGTCAATAAACAGTTTTGCTGAAAAACCCTTGTTTTATTTATTTACTTGATACCAAGCAGTTTTTTGCTGCAATAATTTGTATTCAAATAAAGCAGTACGATATATATCAAGACAATATATAGCCTCGAGTTACTTTGCATTGTGAATTGAAAAGTTTACTTGTATAAGAAATAGCTGATGGTTCAATTTGCAACATTTTTCTTACCTGTATATGTTTTCTATATTTTCACGGATAAATATATTAATGAATAAAGAGCGAAGCCGCGTCGACACACAAAGGATGGAGTGATTATATATAAGCAGGACTGAATAACGGAGAAATAAAAGTTTAAAGTATTGTGTTACATTGGTGAACAGGTAAGCAAGAGTTGAAAAGCAAAAGGGGAATGAACTTTAGGCAACTACGATTACAACACTGGATTATTTTTAGCCATCAATATAAAGTGTGTTAGGAAAGTAAATAATTCAAAAAAAGTGGTAACGCCATAGTATCATAGGTAAGTGGTTAAACTATATCTGTTACCACCCTCAAATTCCAGAGCTAATCCCATAGCTTTAAAACTCTATGATTCTGAGCATACATATTGTACGCACACGTAAGTACTGCAATCATGTATAACTGCATAATAGGTAATCTGTGTACAAAGGGTACACTGTAATTGCAAATCAGTATGCAAAACATGCTAAAAGCGTGACTAATATCAGCCAAAACCCGACGACACCATTGAAAAGAGAGGGAGATATAACGATAAGATCTGAACTACACGTAGATATAGGTATACCGTACATGCTCTGTGTGTATAAATATCATACCTATAGGTATGCACAGGGTACAACTCGTGGGAGGAGGAGGGGAGGGGCTGGCGCGTTAAGAGAGGGTGGTACAATGACCCACGGTAACAGCAATTAAACTGTTTCAAAGTGTATGTTTAAACTTGGGATAATAATTGCGATAATCGTTAACGGTCCAAGTTGCAACACCCTGTACGTGGATTAATTTATACGGTAATTTTCACAGCTACGAATCCCGGCACTACATCACTAAGCGAAGAATCAAGCAATCTCACCGCAAATATATTCATGCAAATATCGTTGAACTCGCGCAGGATCACCGGTCACAATTTTACACGTTATAGAAAAATCAAATGTATATACCGACCGATTAGTATAACATATAAAGAGAACGAGGCAGCTCTGACAGATCGTGCGACGAAGGATTTTCTAACCTACAGATTCGGTCTAATCCTTTACGCAGCACACTCAATATATACAGATGTAAGACCTCGGGTTGTTACTCGGCTCGCTGTCGTGTCAAGAATCGTTCCACTGGTCATGACGAAGGAGAAATAAAGAAATGATTAAAGTACGGTGGTTCACCTGTCTCGCTGCAACTGACGACGGCTGGATTGATAAAATACGTTGACTGGAACGGCAGAAATGATTCACTACTGGCCTGACATATTTTCAAGGAATTGAAACTTCACGCTTCAACGGACTTGTTACTCAACTAGAGGATAAACACTCCTATATTACGTTACAGCACCCACGCGATCTTTTATTTCCGTTGAACAGATTGATTTCTTCGCCGCACAAATCCCGTAATCACGCACCACGATCTTCCTCCGAAGGCAGACTGCGATCCAATAAATCTTGTAAAGTAGGCATGTAGATACGTACCTACATAACATACATAGGCGTAAGCCACGCGTAAACGAAAACACAGCGGCTGGCCGGAGGGGGATAGGAGGAAAAAATGGCAGACATATTGAGACCACGGGCTGAGACCTCACACCACATGCTTAGCCGGAAACTAACCATTCGGAAGTATGAAAACATTCACGTTTTATCATGGAAAAGAAAATTTTTCCGAATAAAAAAAAATCATCACCACTGCAAATAACTGAATATTTATCGTTATACACAACCGTACTATTTATAAACATATAATATTTCCATTTTTTCAATCTATATTTCCACATAATATTCATGTACTCATTTTATTCATTTTTATACCAATATTTACACTTGATAATGCTATTCTCTTTTTTTTTAACGATTATAAACCGTATTAGTCATGATATACAAACTTAATATACGTGCATGCGTATGCTGTGTGGATGATTGTGTCATCTATATATTACAAGCTGCTTAGAGCACGATTCATGTTCAGTTATTAAAATCGCAGATGTGGTTTATTCTTGATCATATGCCTGAAACAGAAATAAAACCATTATGACACCGTATATCATAAATTAGAAAGTCAACAGCTTAGAGGTCTTTTTACCTATTGGAGACCAGAAATCTTACGCTCGGAATTTGATCTACTTCTAGTTCTCTCTTTGTATACAAAAAGTTGGTAAAAAAAAGTTAGCTGCTCTATGCCTTTTCTAATCCGTTCATTCCTCCAAACTATTATCTATTACTAAACTACACTGCTCAACTGTCAAGTCAATTAAACCACTATGCAAGTGAAGTTCGATATTTAAACAAAGTTGGTAAAACTGGTCCTCATACATACAACTTTAGAGAAAATTGCTGGCTGATATTTGACAGTAGAATAGGATTAATAATAATAATAATAATAATAATAATAATAATAATAATAATAATAATAATAAAACTTTGGAAGAACACGGAAGTTTGACAACACACATGCTGTAACATATTTCAAATAAATGTAAAAATGATCTGAATGCTAAGACAACTTTTTTCCTTACAGAAAAATTAGGCAAATAAAAAAAAAAAAAAAAACAATAACCGTCGGAATTATTGATATTCTTTAATCGCAAAAAGTTATGAACTTCGCTATTTGGTACATAAATTGATCTTACTTGTCCAATTGCTCCCAGAAGACCATCAATGCTGCTCTATCTAAATGCCTCTTGGTGCGACTCAGTTCCACAACAGTTACTGCCCACTTGGCAACATTTGCATCTAGCTTCATTTCGTCGTATTTCAAATGAAAGGCACAAACTGAAATCATATTAGTAAAAACATATAAAACTTGGTCAGGCATTTTTGTGAAAAGCAATAGTATAAAAACTATTTGAATTCTCCAACCACCAAATGAAAAAAAGTTTGGGTGACAAAAACTTAATTACAGAATAAAACTACAGGATCTGTCACGTATCAAAGTGACATTGACCAGTAATGTAGATATATTGAATTGTCTTACTTTTTGAAAATATCTCGACAGGATTTCCGTCGTAAGGCCAACCTTTGAACTGCCATGCAGGACCCATAACAAACACCGCAACGACTCTCTCCCAGTCTGCATTGGTCAACTTTTGGGGATTATCAACAACTCTATAAGGAACAGTGAGACCACCATCTTTTCTTCGCTGAAGAAGAATCTCATTCTCCCTTTTACCACCTTGTGCTCGCTTTTCCTCGTTGCTAACATACTTCAATTCTTGCAATACTTCTTTGGCATTGTACATCGTTATAAGAGATGTAGTTGCACTGGGTATAATTATTATGGGTGTTCTACTTGGTCTTTTATTCTGAGCTGCTTGTTGTGGAGTCAGTTTTGCAGCAGATGCAGGAAGTAATCCGGAGCTTGGTGTAGCAGCAGGATTGACTGTGGGCTTTCTTATTGCGGGATTGGTACCTTCAGTCACAGATTTTAGCGTCATACCATGATAAGTCCCCATTGTGTCGATTTTGAATCCCTCAGTTTCTTCTTTTTGACGAATAAATCTTTCCTGGTCATAACGATTGTAAACTGCTGGTTGTGGCAATGGGCGCATAGGTGTAGACCTTGGCGTAACCATTGGTGCGGGTATTGCAGGCCCTTTTTGCATCCTGCCTTCTTCTCTAGCTTTGATACTTTGAAGTATGGCAAATATGTTCTTGGCAAACATTTTACCTGCACTTTGAAGTATCGTTGCTCTAGTTCTCCACTGTCTTTCTCTAGATACGATGTCCTTAGTATCATCGACATCCATGTCTAGTATAACACGCAAATCCGAACCCATACCAATGTCGTCATTTTCCTTGATTGTAGTACGCTTTTTTGCCAAACGTTTAGCTTTGATTGCAGCAATTTTCTCAACAGACATTGCCTCTGAAAGAGATTTGATATTGTCGACTGTGACAGAAGCTTCTTTTGGCGCATCCAGTCGCGCTGCCAATTGTTCCTTCACCTTCTGAACATGTGTCTCTTCAAAACGTGGCTTCTTAGAAAGTCCCGCATCTAGCCCATCTTCGGCAGTCCGTTTTACTTGTGTTGGTATTTCCAATGGAGCTGATTTATCTATGGAGGCTGAGGTGGCTGTTTCACCATTAAGGTAAGCCAGCAGATCTTTTCTGTCCGGACGGCGCACCACAGGTATATTCTCTGCGGCGGCTTGCCGCACATACACTGGATGCGTGAGTTGAACATGTTTCAATAAAAACAAAAGGCATTCAAGAGTATAGTACTCCTTAGGTGTGCCTTCCTTTCCGGATCTGCAAAATATAAGCAGAAAACTGAAAATTTCACAACCAAACAATTACAAGGACTACAAAATATATGTCGATTCGTAGACAAACCCAAAAACTAACATGCAATTGAAATCTTACCACTTTGTAATATAAAAAAAATTAAATTCATGACATTTCACATTTTGACAAAGATCAAGCTATTATCTTATATTTCTTGTTTGCGTTTCGTTGTGTGACTGAAGTTTCATGTCTCGCTGACTCGTTTGATGCAAGTGAAATCGAGATATAAACATTGCGCAATTGTTTTGGATAATTATAAATGTAGGTAATTGTTTACAGCTTCATTTAACATTTCATAGTGTTCAAATCTATGATTATGCAATAATAAATTTAATAAACATGTTTTGTTTATTTGGCGATTCGCTGGAGAAAAAGAATGTGAGAAGGCATGATACCTCTTTTTTCACATCGTGGATTACACTTGAACATTCATCAACAATGTATGATATTTGAATGCTAGTAGAAATCAAGTTTGAAATTTGTGAACAGCAGAAAATCTTATCGTATCTCCGTAGAAATTTCACATTTGATTCGTTCGTAAATTCCAAAATACAGCGACAGCTACGTCGATGTACAAAAAGAAAATCTTCATAATAAATAGGAGAAAGCACTTAAACTTGACTGCGTTTGTTTGCTACATTTACTCAATGTATCAGAGCGTGTTTGCATCACACGAAAAGACTTCACCTTATTATACGTGTACAAATTTGTTGAGAAATGGCCCGCGTTGAATTTCATCCGCCACTGAAGTAACCAGTTCTTAAAATATCGGTGAAGAATAAGGATTGTATAACACTGATTTCAGTCAGCTACACATGAATGCAATATAAAAACTTAAATAATCTTTATGCCAAAAAAAGCAAAACGACGAGCCTGATTTTTGGTTGTAGTTTGCCCAGATTGGAAAGTAGTATAAGAAATATAATGAGATTTTTTGGATGAGATCCTTACCCGTATGTCAAATAGTTTGTCTTGACATTTTTTGGCCATGAGAATTCACCAAATATAATTTGGTTTTCACGTTCAATAATTTCCTTTTTATTTACGTTGAATTGGCGAAGCAAACTCAACGGATCCGCCATGGTTGTTTACCGTGACGGTTTCGTTCCGCAGTTCCCACCGTCCACCACCGTCCACGCACGCTTCTACTGAGCAGAGAGTACTGAGGTTGTACAGGCCGACTTTGGGTACGTTCGACTTGGTCGCTTTGAGCCACATTGAGCGCTGTGAGCGCCATATCCTATAGCATTTATATGTATATTTATAATATGTGCTGAAGCCGTAAGCGCCCAAGTCGAACGCACCCATTGCTTTCCGCTGAAAACCAGACTCGCGTGTCGACAAAACACACGTGTTCGTGTAAGTCGTGACATTTTTGAATTCGAAAGATGGTTCGAAAATTGAAACATCACGAGAAGAAGTTGCTGAAAAAAGTAGACTTTATTTCTTGGGAGGTAGACAATAACTTGCACGAGATTAAAATTTTGAAAAAATACCGAATCCAAAAAAGAGAAGATTATACGAAGTGAGTTGTCATTTTCAGTATAACCTCCACATGATCGAAATATTCGATACATTTCTCTCCGAGATATTGACATCACCTAAGCTACTGTTTCCTTGAAACTGTTCGTTATGTTTCTAATGTTTAACTTATGTGTACGTATAACAACTACTTTATTTCAGATACAACAAATTATCACGACAAATTCGAGAACTGGCTAGAAAGATCAAGGAAGTAGATGCTGAGCATCCATTCAGAATAGAGCAAAGTGCCATGTTGCTGGAGAAATTGTATATGATGGGTCTCATTTCCACTAAGTGGGATTTATCTCTGTGCGAGAAAGTTACAGCCAGCTGTTTTTGTAGAAGAAGATTACCTGTCGTTATGGTTCGTAATAAAATGAGTGAAACCATTAAAATGGCGACAAAGCTAATCGAACAAGCTCATGTACGTGTTGGACCTGAAGTCATTAAGGACCCAGCATTTCTTGTAACAAGGTATATACTTTTTTTTAAATCATTAATATCCTAATTCAATCAAAACAAATTGGCATTATTTTTAAAAATATAATGATATACTTTTCTAATTTACTTAGGGTAGTTGACGGTAGAGTTAATAAATAATACATATTCTATATCAGTTATAACTTACCAGAGTAACTTGAAAGATATTTCTGTGAATACTTTACAGTTTTTCCTGGTTCACATTAAAGATCTTAGAACTAGACAATAATCCTTATTCTATATGACATTTGAGAGACATAAAGTAATTATTCGGTTTGATATTAGACAGTAAATTTAGTTTTAATCTGTAAATAATAAGATCAAATAAAATTAACTGGTACAAGTATCTATCAATTTTTAAATTTTGCTAACTATCTGAAATTGACATCCCTAAAATGCTAATCATAATAATTTTCGATTTCCAGAAACTTGGAAGACTTTGTGACATGGGTTGATACTTCAGCAATAAGGAAACATGTATTGGAATACAATGAAATGGTAGGTGTCATGTTCTGGAGCAAGTAATAATATGTCGTTTGTTACACTTTGTGTTGCAAAATCTAAGAAAATGTTCTAATACACAACATTTTTCAACATATTTCGTTACAATTTGTGACAATCATTTATCTAATCAATTGCATGTGCTGTACTGTTTCAGAAAGATGACTTTGAGGGTATATGAACATTCTGATGAAATGCTGCAGAACAATCAATGGCGATATAGTTTTCTGAAACCAGTTTCCTGATCTTTATTACCGTTGTAAAAAACTGCAGTATTATTCAACAGTCGTGGTGGTCTCCCTAGTTTCACGTTGGATGAAGGCAGTGAACAATTACGTGAAGAAATGCTCGGATTTGTTGTATCGCGTATTTCCATGTAATCACTTGTTGAGAATAAATCTTTTGACGGTATTGACAATTTCTCCGGCGAATAAAAAGTGGTATTTTCACGAGCACGCTTTGCATTGTTCACATCATGAATGTTACTTTTTCTCTTCAACTTGTTTGAGATTACCACATTACACATAAGGTGTTGATCTGGTCTTGAATGGGATGAAGAAGGCATTGGAAAGTTTGCATAATAAAAAAAATTTTGGTCGCTTTTTGTACCACTTGATTCTGCGAATTTACTTGTAAATAATGTATTATTTGACACTGATGATTCTTCAGGTGAATAAAAAATGTCGTTTTTAACAGTGAGCTGCAAATTTTCTAGATTCTTTCTGTTAGATTGTGCTTTTTGTGTGTTCATGGCTAATATATCATTGACCAATAGTTTTGAGTTTTCGTTTGATCTAGTTTGCGATTTCGATGGCATTGAAAACTTGTAAGAGTGACTTGGATCATTTTTTATACTGCCTAATCCAACGTAATCACCTGACACTGATGACCCTTCATCGGGTACGTAAAAAATTGTGTTTTTATTAGCCAGTTTTGAATGATCCAAGTCACATATGTTACTTTTTCCTTCTTCAACATTTTTGGCTACCGCATTATTGCTAAGAATTGAAGCATTTAAATTTGACTGTGGCATTTCATATCCTGCAGCAATTTGTTGTCGAACTGTTTGATTGTTTTTCGGAACCTTGTTTCTGCTGAACGATATTTCCGGAATGGAACCACTTTCTTGGCCAGAGGAGTGCCATATACTCCTGACATCTGGTTTATAAGTTTTATGATTATTCGAAATTTGCTTCAGGGAGCCAAACATATTCGAGGCATTGTGACGCACAAATGCTTCAGTAATTTGACCATCCTTAAACTTTGTATCCATTCGTTGATTCACAGCTGGAAGGGTATCGTACTTTGATTTATTTGTCATAGGTACATAAAATTTTTCACGTTTAAGATCTGTTGTTATATCAGTGCATACACTATTTTCAAGTGTTACAGTGTTGATGGAAGCTCCAGTACTATTAGGCGGATTATTTATGTTGTTAGGAAAATCTTGAGGGATATTTGGAAATGGCATATTCGACGGCGGTACGTAAAATATGTTCTTATTTTTAAGGTCTTTCACTGCATTATTAGAAGTCTGAACATTGGATTTGGTATTACTAAGGGTCTCACAAATAGTTGCTTCATCAACACTGTCCACATGTGGCTTCAAGTTGTTTTCTGCATGCTCTGCACGAAGCACAGCCCCTACCTTGGAAACTATCGTACTGAAAATGATAATGATGCGATGAGTTTACAATCATGATCAATGTGACAACGTAATTTATTGAACTATCGATCTTTGCCTGCATGATATGTAGGAAAACTAGAATATGCTGCGCACCTAAGTCTGAGTATTTCCTGAAGTAGTATTTTCACGTACTGTCGTCTGTTCTGAAAGGCACGTCTCATTTTATCATAGTCTGGCTCAGGAGCACGATTTGTCACCCAATTGGGCAGTACCAGATCGTTCTTATCCGTAGTAATAATACCTGTCTGTTCAGGTTTGAAGAATATATTCTGTTTGTTTACACCGCCTTCGGTTGTTGCTTTCTTTAATTGGACAACATCTATTTTTTCTGCTTTTACATAAGCTTCTGTTTCAATTGTTTGCAGTTGTGACTCAGACAGCATATCCAAACTAAAATCGCCTGGAGATGTCTGACGGTTTGTATTCCCAATATTCTCATCTTTTGGCGAATCAACATTTGGAAAGAGATTGTTGGTCAAGTTGGAAAGCATCCTCTTTTCTAATGTCCTTGCATCTTCCTTCTCAACCCTATTCAACTTTTCCCTAATCATAAATTCTGTATTCACATTATCTGGTAAATTTATTGTTTCTCCATCAGCATTAATATTAACTGTATTTAAAACAGCTAGTTGCCTGTTTCTTGTTTCTGCATTTTCCACACTCAAATTCTGTGAAGTTGTGAAACTCGTGATACTATTATTTATATGAATAGGAACGATTTCTTTCTTTCCAAGTGTGTCTTTTTCTCGTATGGTATCCATCTGTGATTCTATCGAAAGTTCTAAGAAGGAGTTACTTGAAATTTCCAAACCCTTTTCATTTCCGAGCTGTTGATCCCTTAGCGATTCAGAACTTTTCCCTGGATCATCGATAGGATTAACAAGATTGATGGCCTTCACTGTCGTTTCTTCTTCGTTCCGCATAACCTTCAACTGCATGACAGACAAATGTGCCTCGGATTTTAGTGTAGTATCGGTGGATGAACTTTGCATCTCATTATATCCAGTTTTTGAATCAATCGTGGCAATGATGCTGCCTGAGTCTCTGTTAACAGTGATATTATTCTTTTTTGATGCTTCGTGAATCGGTTGAGTAGTTGAGTTGGCAAGTTGTTGGAGATTCAAATCAACCAACTTTTCTGTAGTGCTTGTATCTCTTATCATTTTGTCATTGAGTGTGCATTGGAGTGAATCATTTCCATCAGTCTCGTGGTGAGGCAATATTTGGAATTTTTCATTAGTGCTTGAGCAGTCAATATTATCATTAGAATCCATGAAATACATTTCTTCAATTGTACTTTGATTAAATGTAGAACTGCTATCTTCTGTGGGAGTATCTTGTACATTCAGATTTTGTGATGGTGTTAATTGTTCTAAGAAAATATCACTACTTTCAAACGAAATGCTTTTACTTGTCCTGTACGTTTGTTCAAGGTCCATACCCATCTCTCCTTGTTTTATGTCTTCTAATTTTGCAAAGTCAGTTTGAAGTAGTACAGAAAACTGTTGTGAATTTTCTGTGTTTACTTTATCGTTATTCCAGTCATCAAGACATTTGTTTTTTGACTGCCTCAAAGTAAGAGCATTACTGACATTTTCGTTACATTTTATAATCTCTGGAGAATGGTTGCCTTTGATGAAGGGTATCAGTCCAAACCCTTCAATCAAATTTGACATAAATTTGTCAGGTAGAACAGAAAATTTGTTTCTGCTATCACTCTTACTTCCTGTAAGCTTTGCTAGGATGTTATCTTCGGATTTAAACTTTCTTAAACTGTGGAAATGAGTCTTCTTTGATGAAATAAACTCTACCAAACAAGTTTCAGAATTCCATGACATAGTAAGAGATCGTTTACATGTAAATTGGTCCTTGCTTGACTTCCCATTGCAAATCTCAACAGAGTTTTTGGTCAAGGATTGATCAAGTTCCAGTGCTGTCTTTTCCGTTTCATTTAAAGACTGTTCAGAAATTTGTGGTCGATTTGATTCTAATAACAAATTAGGTGTAAATGAAGAATTCTGCAAGCCAATACTATGATATGATGAATTTAAAATATTCGGGGAAATATACCCTGTTACACTTTTAGTTTTATCATCACACACAGATTCGGATAAGTCTACGGTTCCATTCATCGTAGGTGAGAAGCTGCTAGTTTCGGACATAGCAAAGTATTCTTGAAACTCCTTTTCCATTTCAACCGAACTATTAATAGCACGTTCAATATAGCTATTAAGTCTATTCGTGAATTTGCATTGAGAGCACAAGCTTCCTTGGATCCCTAAATTCAAATCAAAACTCTCATTTACTTCCATAATCTGAGCTGGATCGTCTATGAGTATCTGGTCAACAGTATTCTTCAGTGTTACATTTGTAGTGGCGAAACTATCATTTCTTATGTTCGAATTAATACAATTGCTTTCATTCCCATATTCAAATTCATCAAAAATGTTGGAATTCATACTTTTCATATTTTCACGTGCATCCCCAGTTTCCTTACTTATTTTCCCAGTCGATTGTGGCGATCGCGGTGATTTACAGGTTATCGTCAATTCATATTTAGGGTTTGCCATTTCTGACTACCCGTGATTTAAACTATTTGGGACAGGTTCCGTACTGACTATACTGAATACAGAGAGAAACCTAACAGAATCCAAATTTCTTCGCTACTGTTGATCAGTTTCGTAACGCTGCACAGATTTCGGTCAACGGTGACCGTTTATTGGTCGGAACATTTCAACATCCTACATGGCTACGCCAATGGCGAATTTGAATTTTAAACTGTGCAAGGTTACTTAATTTTCATGTAAAAATTTCTTCACTTTAATTTCGAAGCGTACAACTTATGTTTCTACTTAAAAGACTGATGAACGTAAAACATAATTACGATAATTGTGCCGAGTATTTCTGCGAAAAAAAAAAACGAACCATTATTCATATATACTATAATGGAAAATGATTAAGTTGATTTTTATTCATTGTTATAATATTTCGTATATATGGGATCAGTATTAGAATGGTGAGGTCGAGATGGAGACAAACGTTGTCGATTACTGAAAAGATAAAATAATGTGGTATCGTTGCGTATTATCAATTTTCGCTATTGGAAAAACAAAGAAAAAGAAAACCTATAGTACCTGGGTTGCTTCCAACCAAAAATAATGCAGAACCAAAATGAACTAGCTTACTTGGTGTTCAAGTTCGCAGCAAAACTCAATTATCTGACATTGAAATTACATAAGTCATTTACGGATCTTGAAAACTCACTTCATAACGTGAAGAAATTTTAAATAATACATCTAGTTGTTTTTTTCAAGCCACTTTACATAATGAACATGAGTCATTGATGCGTTTTATTTATATTAATCCATTCTAATTCATCGTTTTTTAAATCTTTTAACACCCTTTCTTTGTGAACCAGTCCTAGGTTTTGATTTTCCTATGCTCTTATTATATCCTTTGATCCATCTGTGCCTTTTCTCTTCCCAGTCCAGTTGTTTTACCGCTGCTTTATCAACGTTGCTCAAAGTATTTGCTCCACCGTGTTTAGATTTTGAGGTACCTTCCTGATCCAGAAGCTCTGCAAATTCTTCTGCAGCAGCAAAGACATTTTGATCATAATCCGATTTTTTCCTCTTCTTGCTTTTGCTGGTTTGATGGGAAGAGGACTCATCAGACTGGTCTTCATCGTCATCATCAAAGTCCATATCACTAAGATCCTCGTCGTCAATACCCTCAAGGTCATCTTCATCGTCTTGCTCCATATCACTTAGTATCTCGTCTTCAGATCCATTATTGTCTTGATCAACAGATTCATCACTATCTTCATTGACATCGTTGTCATCTGATGATTCATTTTCGCTTTCCTCTTCGCCTGGAAACAAATAACATGAAGATTGTAGTTAATTGTGTCAACTTTCATGATGATTATCTAAATTTTATTATAAAATGTAGCTGGGATAAGTTTCACCTTTTTTCCTCTTTTTTTTCGAAGCACTTATTTCACCAGCAATATCAATATCATCAAAATCTTTGTCTTTACTAAGTCCATCCAGCATTGTGTTAAATTCCTCGCTGTTTACGCTCTCTAAGTCATCATCTTCATCGTTGTCTTCGTTGTCATGTTCAGTCATCACATTTCGGTTCTTCAAATAATTGTATAGAAATAACTCGTCTGCTGGTATTTTATTCTCATCTTCATTTAGATACATCTTACTATTCACTGGCATTGACTTCACACCTTTCGCCAAATAAGATGAACGCTTAGCAAGAGGATTTTTTTGGTTAATCAATATTTTTTTTTCTTCCAATTTCTTTGGATTTTTGAACACATATCTGTCAAGAAATCTAATCAAGGTGAAATCTTGAAGTGGGTCACCAGTGTAGACGATTGGTTTTCCTGAATTAAGAATGAATTAGATATATATTAGATTAGTAATAAATCAGTTTATTTATATTTATAAATTTCCATGTATGAAAATTTTCAACTTGTTAATTTTGTTTGCTAACCTACTTAAAAAAATTTTATCCTGAACAGGCGACAAAAATTTCTGTGCCTTATATATTACCTTTGATTATTGTATTTGCAAAAAGAGTCACCGTTGGATGAAAATGAAATGTGAGAGGCCAAAGTTCATAATAATAACTCAGGTTGGCACCTGAATAAAGTGGATTCCGGTGAAAAGGATTATATGCTTTAATATTTTCTTCTTTTACTTCAATTTTTGGCTCCACAGTTTCCAGCAAATTTTCTATTGGTGTTACTGTGACGTTAGATAATGTGACAGTAGTCTTATCTTCTTTTTCTTCGCTGTCTTCTTCTTCTTCTTCTTCTTCTTCTTCTTCTTCTTCTTCTTCTTCTTCTTCTTTTTCTTCTCCTTTTTCTTTATCTTTCGATTCGTCCTTTTCCATTATTTCTCCTTCACTATCATTAAGCAATATCTCATTATTTGTATTTCTCAAAGTAGCAATGTCATGATTTTTTTTGAACATTCCAATGTAGACACCGTGTTTAGCTTTAAATACTTGTGAGATCATATAAAGTATAGCGCAAATCATATTCGTAGGTAAGTAAATTGAAATTTGCAGTATTCTTTTGATGAATGCTTTTGTGCGTATAATGCTAGTATCTTTTTTGAGAACTTTATACAGCAGACTAAGAAACATCGCTTGATGAGTTGTTGTTGCAATATGTGGATCCATGAGCTTTTTATACATAGCACAATAGAATCGATTAGATTGCTTATCTTCTTTGCCAATGATTTGATGCAGTAAACTGAGAGCGTTTAAACTGACGTTAAAGGACCCGATATGCACAACTTTGTATATAGTATCAATATGCTCCTCCAGCTTTTTTGGATCCATTTGTGAGAATGGAAAGGCACGATTTACTCCCATGAGCAGAGCTCCCATCATCCTAGAGTCAACTTCTCCTTTCTTGAGGCAAGCCTTAAAAAAGCTAAAGTATAGTGATATCAAACTATTTGCTACCTCTTTACATTCGTCATCAAGAACAAATTGTGTCAGCAGGCAGATTGCATAATATTGTGCTTTTGGAGTTATATTTTTTCGGAACAATAACTTTTCCACTTCGTTCAGGACTACTTGCTTCATGTTCGGATGCTCATCCAACAATTGCCCCAAGCAAAATACCGCCTTGGAGGCAACTTTGGCACTTGGGTCACCAATTTTGTTCACAATATGTGCCAAGAGCTTTTCTTCTTGCTCAGCATTTTTAGCCAACAATTTGTACATGTTGGTAATAGCTTTTTCTTTATTTGCATCAACCGTGTCATGAGAAACAGTGTTCAATGCGTCGATGAATTGAGAGTAGCACATCTTGAGCTGGTCCTCAAAATACCAGTGAGCAAGTAGCTGCCTTCGTTTGATAGGATTGTTGGCAAAAAGCTTATCGTTCAACAGGATGAAATTTTGCTGCTCGAATGTAAACAACTTGTAGTTTGGGTGTAGTAAGTCCGAGGAGAATAATTCCTGCAACGTATCTATGATCATTGTGCATTGTTTCTTTTTAGAAACTTTAACCATCGATACGAGATTACTTAGCCGCGATAAATTGTACTTCGGATTGTCTTGAATCAGTATGACAGACGCTGCGACCTTGTCTGCGACAGTACCTTTAGACAAGAACGTCTTCATCCAGGAAAAATCTGACTTTCCCAACTTTGATTGCTTCAAATTGAAAGCTGCTGTATCTGAGTCTAAACACTTTTTAGCCTCATCTTTCAGCTCCATAATTTCCAATTCGGTTTTACCAGATGCAATGATGTCATCTGTTTTAGGAAATTCTTCATGCCATTTGTCAAACTTCGCTTTAGTCAGGTCTCTTACATTGTGTTTTGAATTCGACATTGTCACTTTCGTTATTGTCACCGCACTTGTATTCTCATGTATTATTTTGTCTCAAATGACGATCATCTGCAGCACGGTTTTCAGGTCGATTTTTAGGTTAACGAAACGCACATGCGTTAATTGCACAGCTCATGGGAGCCTAGAGTCTAGAGTAAGCTAACCATGCTGCTTCAACAGCCAAAGTCACAGACGTAGCAGCTATATTAGAGTCGGCATCCCATTCAGAAAATTGATGCGAAGCACACCGCACTCTGATCTTACAGACCACTGAGTTCATACCTCCTACGCTCCCAGGCCCACCTGGGCCCACTTGCTCGTCGAAAACTGATACACAAAAATTTACCCAGGGGAACTGTCTTTATAGTCTTCAGTCAACGTTAGAAAATACTGTGATTATTGGTGACGATTTGTTATTTGACAGTTTATTCTGGGAGTGATATAAATTTCTGCATCAATTGATCTAATATAAATTAGCAATAATGCCTGGCACCGTTGAACATCGTTCGGTCACCGGAATGGTGAATTTAATCCGTAAACTGTTACGTGGGGTAAGTTCACGGAATTATATTTAAATATAGCGATGTAATTTACATTTAGAGGTTAAGTTGATTGCTTATATAATGATTATACACAAAGTTCAATTTCATTAAGCCAAATTGCTTCACAATTACTGATTTCGCATTCTTATCTCTCAATTTATGACAATTCTTCATTACAGAAAGATCACGTAAATGCTCTACGCTTTGCTGATTGTCTTGCTGCCCGCACACAACCTCCACCTGAAATACCTGGTGGTCCATATCATAAGACCTCAAAAATCTACTACTTTACCAGGGATGCCAGACGAGAGGTGCAACCCCCAACAGTTATTGCTACCAGTCACCAAATCGCTTCATCGTGAGTCATTCACTTATAACATATTTTTGACAATTTCAGGGTTGCTTATAAATTGAAATTATTCACCAATATGGCTAGAATTGAATTATCAGTACAGTTCCGAGACTGCAAAAGAAAACCTTCGAGATGTTTTCACCATATGCACTCTAAAAAGGTTTTCTCATTTAAAGTTTATCCTTTTTTTTTAGACAAAATACCATACTTTAACCATATCCATAAGTTCTCGAAGTAAAGAGAAGTAAAGTCATTTTTCCAATTAAAATTTTAGTGGCCAAGTATCAACTGAAGTTAAACCGGTCACACCTGGAAAAGTGTTCGAATGTGATTAAGTAATTATGAAATGGTAGTTGGCGTAGAATTACAGTGGTAAAATTTGAATGTAAATAAACGAAATAAATATATGCTGACAATTACTACATTGGATGCTGGATACAATTTGAATCTTTCCTCCCAACCTGATTAGTCATGACATGTTATGTGAACAATGCCATAAGGATAAATAAAGTCTTTAATTATCTCCAGTTTCAGTGAGGATTCATTGACAGTCGCGATCACATAAATTGTTTCATGATTTCAATTAAATGTACTGATTTCAAGTTCATTAATATTTTGCATTTCATTTATAGCACCACTGATTTAGCATTCGTCGTTACCGTTAGTGTATGTTCTTCGAGCAATGAATTCTGACATTTCCGAAGAGATATGGAATATACATATAAAGTATATACATATATATACCTTTTTAATTTCCATTTCTTAGTATGTACATATAACAATTACTCACAAAAATCGTAATATATTAAATCATAAGAACATTATTTGTTAGTAAATAATAAGGACCATGAACAGAAGAGAATAAATATATTACCGTGTCAAGCAAGGTGAAAGATTAAAGAATCTGCCCGAGATTCATAACAAACTCAAGATATCCGAGATTTTAGATCAAAATAAATTAAATTGTGCTTATTTAATTCTGTACATGATCCTAACATCATCTGTTCAGTTCATCGATAAAATGATAAAAATTTATAATTATTGCAGCTCTTATGCCAAAATAGACTGACAAGAGTTGCGCATAAATAGTATCTTTATTACTTTATTGCATAGTAACAATTCCTAAGTGTGAATTAATAAATAAATCAATGGAATGTACACAGTTCTCGTTAACATGATAAATATTGGTAATATCATTTCATTCAACAGTGATAACAGTAATATAGTAATATCCTTTAGAACAATGAATACCTAAAATGTAATATCCTTATTTTACAATGATATTTTGAAGATTCAATTCTGTATGGCTGTATATTACTTTGGAAGGCTGCAAGCCACAGTTCAAAAGCGAAATCTAAGGAATACCGAATAACTGACCAGAGACTGGAATCTTCTTCGTTGGTGCGTGCCGTATAATTGGAATATATAAACATCATCTCTATCAATATAGAAATATATTATGTGTGAACCAATATACAATGTTTCACAGTCTTGGTAAAATGCTTGACTGCATAAAGGTGATTACTTACGCGGAGGCATATATCTGACGAAGAACAAGGAATCGTCACAAGTTCTTTCTTTAATCTTTGTATACGTCGTTTGTTCGAGAGACGAAATGAACAGTTTTTAACTGACTTACTAAATAATTTCGCACAATTTTCATACTGAAACAGAATATACCACAACAAGTGATATTTTTGAAGAACTGGTGTATTTCAAGTAATGTTTATTTTTAAAAATTGGTATTCCATAAAGAATTTTAGCCGTGTTTCATTAATTTAACATGAACGGTAAAAAATGATTTTTACGAAAATAATAGTGGTATTCACTAGCCTCCAATTACAAAAGCGGTATTACACAGATCCTTTGACTTTGTAGTATTGCAAGACCATTCGGCTATTTTACTAAAACCAGTTACAGGAGAATTTCAGTAAGTACGACCAGTTCTTAAAAAATATTAGCATCTAATACTTATACATATATTTCGATTTCAGACGGTAGGTGGCTTTAAGGTATATTTCCACTCTCAGGAGAAATCATATAAGTAGCTACTCAAGTTTTTTTCTTTTATACTGTCTTACAATACTGTAATTAAGTTGGCCTTATACTTACCAGGTAACTTAGTATGGTATTTGATTTTGGTAATATTGTATCATGTCATACGTTTTAGTTCGGAAATTAAGGAAACTGCTCCTAATGACATTGAGCATGAATGCAGCTGCCTCACGATCTGTGGCTGATGGAGCAAATCGAGAACGTAGTAGCTTTATTGTTTGACCACGGAAGCACGGTAATCCCGTATCCAGCATCAGTGAAACAAGCGAAATAATTGCTTCCTGATATGGCCTGTAAGAAAAAAATGTTCAAATGCAAGGATAGCTAAAACGTCAGTGAGTGAGTGAGGAGAATTCTATATTTCCATTATATATACTGACCGGACTGCTAAATATGCCTGAACACACAGTTCCATAAACCATCTGAACGGTGCTGCTTCCATTTTCCCACCCATAACATAAACCATTTCATCAGTAAGTTTTATGTCTGGCTCAAATCCGAGATTTCCTCCTGGAGATGATTCGAACATAAATCCAAAGTCTATGTGAATAATATGCCCTTCATCATCCAGCATAATATTCCCGTTATGTCTGTCTTTGATTTGTAATAAGTACGTGATCACACTGTAGGCTGCCATAGATTTGATGAAATTTCTTCTTGCACATTGAAAGTCTTTACTTTGCTCATCTCCATACTTGGTGATAAAGTACTCGTACATGGTAATGTCTGTTTGTCGTCCAAGTTGGTCTCGGGATTTTGCATGTGGTACACATTCTATTACGCCGCACTGAAAAATTATTTTGAATGAATTATTGAACATGGCAAGCAGTGAAAAGTATTATATTATTTTCAAATCTGTACACATGCAGCTCAGTCTTGGATATTCTCTATGCAGAAGTTAGAAACAAAAGATGTAAAAAATAATGCATACATAAATGCAAGCATCTATTTTTGTGAAAAATGCTTACCCCTGGTGCTGTAGCTACAACTCTGTATGGAAAGAGATATAAATCGAGACCAACAAGTTGAAAAATATTCTTAAAGATTCCAATCACTTGCAGCGCCAGCATATCTTGTCTTACATCATCACCTACTTTGAATATTGCTGCTTGCCACATTTCCACACCCATATTATGATGGTCTCTTCCATTTTCAAGTCTAGAATTCGTAGAGACAGCCATCGCTATATGCTCCAAGTCATTGATACCGTACCTTTGCACTTTGAATCTTGCAAGGAATGGAGCCTTAGCAGCACTGAAATTTGTACACAATTACACAGATATCCTCACTAATACTTGGTAATCATTTGTAAGTAATTAACAAGAAAGCCTATTCAATCCATTTGAATGTGTTACGTAAATAAATTGATATCTAAAAAATTCGTCAACTTACCTCTGCATAGGTGTTCCACTGTTGTAATCAATATCTAAGACCACAGCTTCAGGATTAGATGGCAAATAACACCCTGGCTGCACCTTTATTTTACTCAAAGCCTGTAAGCAGGCTTGCTTCCGCTCC
Source organism: Neodiprion fabricii (assembly GCF_021155785.1). Classification (NCBI taxonomy): domain Eukaryota; kingdom Metazoa; phylum Arthropoda; class Insecta; order Hymenoptera; family Diprionidae; genus Neodiprion; species Neodiprion fabricii. Next base: position 30,245,841 of record NC_060241.1, read on the forward strand.
GGACCCTTTGGGTATGGTCTTATTTCACCAGAAATACTTGTGATTTTACCAAAGAAGTCGAACTCCCTGTCATAAAATTGTTTAGCAGGACCAGACAGAGCACTGAGAATGCTTTTGATCAGAGAATCTAGAATGTCGTAGAGCACTGGATCCTTTAATTGTTTGTCTTCGTCCATATACATATTTGTGTGCATGTTCCAAATCAATTGATGACCCACCACCTAAAAATTTATTTATAACTTTATCTGCTATCAAGCTTCGTTACATAACATTCTTTGACAGTGTAATTAGTATCACGTTTTGCATACCTGTGATCTTTTAGCAATGGCCTTAATAAACTCTATTACATAACCCATAGCATCATGCCGGACAGCCTGCACGAGTTGTGGGATATAAAATAGAACAGCATCAGCCGGATAACTGCTCAATACTCTTACCGCATACTGGGCGGAAATTGGATGATGTGGAAATTGGCGTGAAAAGTAAGCCAATGCTTGAATAGGAGAAACTCGGGCCCAAGTTAACATGTACACCAGCTGAAACGGCAATAATTTCGAATCAGTGAATGATAGAAGTCTGTTCTTGTCTTTGTTTTGCAGTTTGTTGGCCGATTGCCCTAAGTTTTCAAGTCTTATCGAAGCTTGCTCCTTGCAACTATGTACCCAGTTAATACTAGTAATATACTCACTTCAGGTGCGTCGTTTAGTAGCATGTCAGTGGTAACTAAATACTGAAGAGCTTCAGGAATGTGCGCCACTAATATTGGGTTCAATCTCACTTGACGCGATACTTCGCTTACGATACTATCCGAGTTCTTCAGTCTGACTGGTAGAAACACAGCCAAAACAGGACTGATCTCCCAGGCAAGCCTAGTGTAATCTCTCCATGTTTTTTCGTTCGTTGCTTTAGCTCTCCACTCAGCGATATGATTTTCACCAGCCATTGCCAAATCTTGTCTGCCTCCAGGATTTCTCCAGACTAATAATAGTTCTATCTCAACAGCCAGTAGCTCTAGTATAAGATTACGTTTCTTTATGTAATCTTTAACAAAGACGTCAGCATTAACAATTCTTTTACTACGAGAGCTTCTCTTACTCAAAGTATTTGTACTAGCTGACAAAGGCACTGTATTTATCCACCCTGTAACAGGTCTTGTTAATTCGCTGCTTGTTGTAGAGGCTCTTATGTCGGATTGTAATGTTGAAGTCAAGTTGTTATGAGGTCCATAGAGGTCAAAATCACCGACTCCATTTGCAGTCAAGTATTTCTTGTCACTGTGCATTATTTGCCAAAATCGTATTAACGTTGTTATGTCTTCGCTGAGTTGACCTATACCTTGAGTTGGTGTTTGCGGAGCCCGGCAAAAATAATCTAAACAATTGCAGTATATTCTCTCTCTAAGGACATTCTTGCTCAATGATTTCGGAAGAATATCTCCCTGCAGAAGCAGCAAACCACAGGACAATAGCTTGAAACGAACTCCAACAGCAGCAACATGTCTATTCAAGTGATCTTCCAATGTTCCTACAGCCATTGGTAAAGATCTATGGATTAGCATTGCAATCATTTCGATTGTTTCCTGACAACAATACTTTGCGGTTTCGATTAGTTCTGCTATGAATGTCACCCAGATATCATGAGGCTTCACATAGGGTAAATTCGGTTCTAGCTGACAGCCCTCGTAAACGGCCAGGGGACTGACTTCTTCTTGTTCCAAAGAGAATACACCCATTTTTTTGTCCACAGTGTATTGCCAAGCCGCTAACATTTCTTGTAAAAATCTCAATTTCAAGTCTGGTCGTGCCGTTAGTATCCATTGCCAACATTCAACTGCTGTTGTCATAGCATCGTCGGTGAATAATTCAATTTGCGAACATGCTACTGTGTGCAGCAATGTCCTATGAATCCCAGGTGTACAAATCAACAGAGCAGTTGCACGCCAGAGGGCAACCCTGTGCTGAGAATCGCTTCTGTTTCTGCAAGCCCTCCAGACTGATGAGATTAACTTGCTGATAACTTTATTATTCTGGGTCATATTAAAGGTTATCAGTTCCGATGATGGGGATTCATCTTGATCAAGTGCTAACATTCCAGAAACTTCACCTGCATAACGTGATCGCATTGACATCATAGAGACTAGTTTTGAACTATTCCCCTTAACGTATTTTGGTTTTTTATCCAACGAATTCGTCTGTAACAACGAAAACAAAAATTTTGTAGTTACCAGTAACTCCAAGTATGTTTACTGAAAGTATAATACTGTGTTTATTGCAAAATTTCATAACATGTGTAATGACACTTACTCAACTTAAATTTTAATATGATTTTACGCAATGGCAATTGAAGCAAAGGCTTTGTAATAAAGTAGCAAAGGAACCTCAGATCTGACTATCGAATTTTTAAATGCACTCAAAATGAAGTTTTCTCATGTTCAATTCGTATTCCTGGTAATTTTCTTATTCACAACAGAGAAAATCACACAAAACAGCAATACTTGAAATACTTGAGAAAAATTTCATAGTATCCTGATTTGGGCCATGTAATTTACCATTGATATACAACTTATGACTCGAAAACTACACACAGGGATCAATGAGTATTGAGGTTTTAAGTACACATACATTAATTGGAGCTGTGTAGATGGTGAGGTCTGTAAACTCCAAGACCGAATCAGTAGCTAATGCTAATCCAGCATGATGCCACATTCCGGATGATGGTATATGATTAATATACTCCTGTAAGTGCGACCTGGTCGCATGAGGTGCCCACTTCATGGCTTCTTGAACAATACCTTTACACCTCGCAGCAAAATCTTTCACTATACTCTGGAATAAGTAATAATTGTATTCTCAAGTATTTTAAATTCTCAAGTACAAAAAGAGATATGTAAATATAAATAAAGTAACTTTCAAATTCTACGACTGTTGGAATAACTGTAGTAAGAAATTGATGAAATATTCTTTCAAAGTAATATATTTGGTCTAAATTACCCAAAAATAGTTCTGCTTGAAAACCATAATTACTGTTCTATCTACTCACTTCTCTTGCTTCACGAGTATCCATCAATTGAATGCTGTACGGTGTGCTGGGTATTTTTAGAGTTGGTGTTTCCTCGTTTGGATCAAGTTGGAGTGAAAATGAAAGAATTTGTAAAATATCCAACATACTCCAAAGAACTCTACAATTCCATAATAAATGTGGAAAGGCATCGACCAGAGTGCTGAGATATTTATCGGCAACCCTTCTGATTTGTTTATGTATGTGATTAAAATTGACCAACAGGAATTGAGCATGACTTTCCAATTCCTTTTCCCTATGTTCATCTTTTGGCTTGTGCTGCATAACTTCTTTGAATTTCATAAACACTGAATCACTGACGCAGCAAATGCACTGCCACATTCCACTTTTATCCTTTTGGAGAGCAGTGTCACTCAGGTATTCTAGCATCGGTTGCAAGCTTGGCTCCGGGCTGTATGTCACCCTCAAGGTTTCTAGCCAATAAACTGATAATAGATACGTACACTGGGCAAATTGTAACTTATTCACATATGTTGTGATGTCACTTGATCTATTTAGCATCTTGAGTATCTGTGACTTCAATTCCTGTAGTTCATTGAGAGATACGCTATCGTTTCTGACAGCAGATGTGTATTGCAATTCACGCATTTCCAAGCGGGCTGAAGTCTGAGAAATTAGGTATGGGGATTTAACTGCAATTTCTTTCACGCCCTCGTACCACTCTAATGGCCATAGCCCCGAGTCTGCTGCCGTAAATCCCATTACGACACAGTATAACCAAAAATCTTTGAACAACTTCAATAATCTGGGCTTAGGGAGTCTTATTGGAGGTAACCGCCGCATAAGCACTGCAATTACTGGAATTAATACACCTAAGTTACCAGCACTGCTCGAAGCTTTCTGTGGATTAGGTGCTTTATCACTAGCCCGCTTTCCTTCCAAGCCAAGCTGTACAAATAATTCGAGCAATCGAACTAACAAATCATTCAATTCTGATTCTCCTTTAAGATTTGCAGCAATATTAGCCAATGCATTTATCACGGCACCAGAAACGTGTCTATACTGTTTTCGCTCATCATTTGTAGTGTAAGCAGCACTCCCCGATTCAACGGTAATTGTAGTAAACATTCTCATTATTTCTTCATAAACCTGGGGTTCACATTTAGAGATAATCATGCATCCTAGTTGATCTACAATCAAAATATCCAGGGCGCTCGGTACTCGGCAAAATCGTTGTTGAAAGAATTGCAGGATTGTATCAGTTGTTTTTGGTGTATCTTTCAGTGCAACTGCTACGTGTCCCAACATGATAACGATGTTGGTCGAAATGAGAGAAGTTTCACTAATCGAAAAAAACAGAATGGTCAACTTATGTTTCATAAAACTAAACGATATATTCAGCTTTATACATACTTAATAGATAGTATTTATACCTGTCACTCTTCTCTGCTGTGAATAGTCTGTTGGAAACACTTGCCACCAAAGCAGGAACACAAAATGGATCGACCGAGTGAGCTGCTTCCAAGGCAATGCACAAATTTTCAATCGCAGCATCTCTCAGTTTTTCAAAAGCACTTTGCGTCTGTGAAGCTGTTTGCTTAGTATCCACTGTCTTCATTTCCTTTCCCTGAACTAAAACCAAATATCACGTGATAATATCTATTTCAATAAAAAAATAATACAACAGAATGCTCGCAGCTTAAAAGTAAAACTTTATCTTGAATTCTAACACTGCATGTAATATGGAAAATAGTGGAGAGAGAAAACTTGACAAAGTTCTAAAGTTCCAAGAGAAATTGAGATACCTTCAAGCTTCAAGCATTTGCCATCTAAATAATACTTGTATACATGAATTAAGAGATTTAAAGTACTTGTAACTTTGAATTGATGATCTTTTCCATGTTTGTCGTTGTGTTGGCGATGAAGTTTTGATAGAATAGGGGATGGTGTAACCAAAAAGTCGCGTAGACAGTAAATCGAGGTCGTTGCTATATTTGGAAATTTCTGAGCTAATTTTCCCAAACCTTCAAGGCAAACCATGAGCAAGGGCATATGGGCCAGAACTAATTTGTGACCGTGGTTGGAGTTTATTTTCTCGGTTAGCCTTCCACAGAGACTATCAGCTCCTGAAAACCAGAAAATTTTTAATCATCCTAATTGTAAAATATAGTTCTTGTTTATATATATTACTTTTTTCAAACAAGAAGTTTGATTATTCCCATAATAAATCAGATTTTACTACTCCAGCAGTTGCCAGTATCATTTGCAGAATTTCAAATAACTGTACACCATGCTAATTATACAGGCCTCTAACTGTAGAGATGCAAAGAAACAGAATTGGATCTTATCGTGGCATTAATTTGTTTTATTTTATCATGAAAATTTATAGTATTCCCGGGAGACAGATGAAAGATACTGCAAACAAAGTAAACTATACAAAATAATTATGTGGCAATACTACAATTCCATGATACAAGGATTGTTGATAAAGAAAGTGGCAAGAACTGTCTAAGACAGTGAAATCTGCTAAGGCAAAGCTATCATTGTAAAGCTCTGACAAAGCTTTCCAGTCAACAGTAACTGTGAGTCTTTATGATCAATTCAAGACAGCAGCATCGATTAATTCTTCTACACTATTGCACAAAGATGAGTAGAGTTGTATTCTGTATAACTGCATACAGACACCTGATGTTCAGAATTAAAGTCTTATATTTTTCCTGACCAATTTTTTATGCACAAGTTTTTGGATGATCAGTAAATGCTTGCTTCTGAGAAATACATGATTTAAATCCGCCTTAAATCATGGATACAGAATACAACAGATTGTTAGTTTAGGAATAATTCAAAACGGAACACAAGGGAACTGAAATACCCTCGCCGATCAGCATAGAACTTATATCTGCATACAATGCAGATAAATCATACTCCGCATTTGCTGGAAACATATCGAAAGCTAATCAAACTTCATTATTTCAACGAATACTTCTTCACAAAAACTTTTTATTGAATTTCAGAAAATATTTGTATCAATCACATATTTTAATCGGAATAATAAAAGAATAAAAATAAAATGATGTACTCGGTAGCGGATTATAAATTTGAAGAGATATTCTATGTTGAAGTTATTTGTGTACCTTTATATGTTCAAAAATGAACTTACCAGTTTCATCGCCTATAGCCCAAACCAAGAGATCCACACAAGCTGAATTTGCCATAACATTTACTTTGAATTTATTGACTGTTTGAAAATTTGTGTCCATATCTTCTCTCTCACTTGCATCATGATTCCTAGATTGTAGTTCTGTTTGACCAGATAAAAACAAGCCTTTAACAAATTCTTGGACATCTCTCGTGAATGGTGTTGGTAAGTCTCTTTGATTTTGCAATAATTCTCTGAGTAGTGTTACCATCACTAGATTCATTGTTTCGCTGAATGTCTTGTATGGAAATACCAAGACTTGTCCAGAGTTATAAATCTGTTGAGCTTCCTCATCAAGGAACGTGAGCACATCTTTAGTAAGTAATTTTTTTGCTAAAGCTAGGACACTTTGCAAGTGAACAATGCTGAGTTGTAGAGTAGCTCGTTTCTCCGGGCTTTCAGTGAACCGCATTTGCGGGAATTGATTGAAACTAGAGCCATATTTGCTGAAAAAGTATGTCGTTGCATCGTAAGGAACTGACGAATAAGACTGCAGCGATGGCCTTTTGGTTGTCGATGCATAATCCACAACATCTGTTAACTGTAATATTTCTAACGTATGTGGATTCAAATTTCCGCTCAATGAGCGTGGAATTATGGAGCGAAAATTGTTGAAACTTTTCTTTTTGTTCAGTGGAGATTTTTCAGTGAAACTCTGAGGTGGTGGAATAAGAGGCTCTGGACGCGGAAAAATACGACTTAGTAGTGGCGGATCCGAACTGCAAAAACGTCCCATTGAACGGGCGAGTCCAATCAATATGGGCACCAGACACTTGCAGAGGGACACTGATAAGGAAATTGAAATGGTTAATTTATATCATGAAAAAAGTAAATAAAGTGTTTGCTTCAATGATGAAGCTGAGCATAGTTAAACTCACGTTTTGCTTGCATACTCCGATTGCCATCTTGATCTTTGCAGCCTCTTATCAAGTTTGTCAAAACACCTAGGATCTCAACTTGAGTTGTTATGATCTCTTCCCTTACTGGTTCACATTTGGTAGCTATATCGCTAAGCAGTGTATTTAGACAAAAGCTGAATCGCTCAGCGATTGGAATCCTGTCATTAGGAGTACTTCTCACTTCGGCAAGCCATACTGCCTTTGAAAGACCTTTTAGTAGCTTCAGTAAATATGGTAGAATTTTGTCTCTGTGCTGGAGATGTGATTCTAAAAAATATATGCCCAGCGCAATGACCGCATCTTGACCGCGATGGTCTAGTCTGTAAACACCTTGTGCTGATTCTTGTGGACATAATTTGAATAATCTGTTCACCTGAAAACAAAATATGCTAGAGTGCAATAATCAATTTCAGCTTTAATTGTTTGAAGCAAAATGATTCATCCATTTTTTCATGTAGTAATATGAACTTCATTTTTGAATACACTGCCATTTATATTTATTTGAGAAATAAAACATGAAAAGATTAAGACATCAAGGAGAAAAGAGCTGCATTAACATGAAAAGTTAGCATAGATTCAATTTGGGCTAATTAAGGTTCATTAACCATCTAATGTGGGAGTCGGCAGCATGTTTACGCATTATTCATTCAACAGGTTCTGGAAAAAAACTAATAGATATAATAAAATAATATTTTTCCTAATAGAATTACATGGTTTACACTTGTTAGCAAATAATTATTTGATACTGCGAAATGGTAAGACTTAATTACACGTAATTATCCTTCACGTCACTAAGGATTTACAGCTATTGTTGTATAACTGAGAGTGACGTGCAAGAAATTGTTGTTTACGCTACATTTGCAAGTCGTAATCACAGGAAATGGTGGGTTATCGAATCAGTGACATATTATGCATGGAATTTTATTGAGCGCATACCTAGTTGAGAAAGTTTATCTGCGCGCAGCAATGTGAATAAAAAAAAAGCAACAATAGAAATAACAAATCGATAGATCAAAGTAAAAACTAATTTTCCTACACGATTATTGATTAATAATTAGGAATGGGTATTTAAGAGAAATTAGGTTATAAGCCACACATTTTCTGTTGTTTACCCATGCTGACAAATGTATTATTCTCGAACATTTAAAAGTTACACCTATAAATAAAAGTTACGTAATAATCGGAATGTATCATTTAAAATCGACAGCGAATCATAGTGATTTGTTGGTGAACAAGAAAGATAACCTAACTCCACCTTCAATTTTTAAATTAATTTACAGCCTAGCTATGAAATTTACGGTCAATAATTCTCGAAGCTCACCTTTTCCCACGGTGTAGGTTTAATCGCTGCCAATGATCTCGCCAAATGTTGAACAGTGTTTGAGAAAAATAATTTCTCATCCGCTGCCATTTTGCGCGAAACTGTCAGCGCTAGTCAGCGCAGCAGACATACAAGCGCGCCTATCTCCCTCTAATTAAAACTTGCCTGCTCGGGTCTCTCTGATCGTCTGAATCCCACGCCGCCTGATTATCCCACAGACGTATTTATCGCGATCAAGCGCATGCGTCCTTTCAAACATTATGATATTCTATTTTATTGGGATGGAATTCTCTACAGGATTAAATCAATTTATCGACCCTGAAGCCATTTATCCGCTATTTCGTAGCATTTTAGAGCGGCCTCAATATATTTTTTTGTTTCATGACCATAGGAGACAAACCGTCGAGGTGTTCATTTGTTGGTTTTATTAATAATCATACTTTAATCCTGGTATCATTTAGCATAGTTATGCTTCGAATTTTTAGTATGGTATAACTGTTTTATCCGCAGAAAATTTAAACTTAATTTTTTTTACAAGAACGGCCAATTATACCATGTAGGAACTATGTCGATAACAATAGTTACTTGGATTATATAAATAGTTTTATTCTCATATGTTAAGCCTACGTGTACAGGTTCGAGCCATAGGTTTCAACCCAAGAAAGATAGTATTCGATTTTTTTCAAATAAAGTTTCAACTTATTTCGAGGTATTTCCGTTGCAGAAATTGCACCATGATCAGGAAATCGTTTGGAGAATTCCTTGCTGGTGCATTTGGGAGTGTCCTTTGGTTTGCTTGGCACCGTACATTTTGAAAAAAGTTTGTGTAGGTCAGAAAAGGCCGCTTTCACATAGAAATACTTGTTTGAATCTTCAGGTCCTTGCAGAATACAAGTGCATGCATTCTTTGTCGCCGATATGTTTTCCGGGTCAGCGACGAGCGTACGACACTGGGTATCAACAAAAATATTGTTTTTTTATGTGAAGAAGCAAAATGCATCGGATGTCACTCATATATCAATAATGCCTTTCAACTGTTCAAGCGATTTCCTCAAAATTATACTTCGTGTAGTGAAAGAAACATTTTAAACGCATTGCTAAGACAAAACCATAACGTCCGTTACTTGAAAATTGTCGGAATAAAGCTGTAATTTCACCAATGACATTTAGCTAAGTTACATTATAACTAAACATGAGGACGAAAAATTGATACTCACATTCATTGCCTGTTGGGAAACAGATTCAATGGCTAGATCAGCTTTAATGAAAACTTCATTTTCTCTGAGATTATTGGAAAGTTCTGTAAGTATAGATATTGCTTCCCTAGGAAAATTGTGATGGTCACCATTGAAATATAAAGCGGTAAAAGCGTAAGCGTGCAGGACGTTCAATACGTTATTTTTCACACATTCAGCTGGTGGTACTTTCTAAACAAACAATTTTACACATGGTTAGAGTGAAATAAATTTTAATATAGTTACGCATATTAAATGATACTCAGTAGAATAAATGAATTTTTTCTCAGAAAGCTTGTTTTGAAGGAATTCTATAACTGTAGGCTATACTAGTATATATAAACAGCAAATTACCGATATCTCATTATAGTGTTTGATATTTTTTATCCGTGGGCAGTTTTGTTGGTAATCAAATGCCTTGCTTGTTTTACTCAGATCTTCCACTAGTTTCGCGTTTGCTCGGTAAGACCACCAAGGCTTCCATGGAGGTAACAGTTTCTCCATCTCACCATTGCATAGTAAAGTTTCAAATTCTTGTTTCTCACCGTCGGTCAAAGCAGCCCAGACAGAATCAGCGTCATCCAAATCAATATTTCGTAAACGATCAGACAAATCTGGCACCTAGAGGAAAATTTGTCTATAATAATACAGTTAAACTTGAAACCACATGTGTCGCAATTTAAATTAAATTCAAATCAGGTAATAAAGTAAGCTATGACTTACTTCGTCATCGTCGTCAGAGTCCAATTGTTGGTGCGCTAGCTCCTCCATGTCTTCCATGTCATTCGCGTGTTCCTCGTGCATTCTCTGCAAAATTTCCAGCATCTTTCTCCTGGTTTCCGGGTCTTTTTCATTGAATTTTAATTCCTCCTCAACACAACCTCTGTAGAAGCTCTCTGAACATTCCGAATGTTTGTCAGATTTGTAACAAACGACGGAACAATATTCTATACCACACCTGGGGCACAGATATTTGTGCACATTGTGATCGCATCTGTAAAAGAATTCTTATTGCTTAAATACCTTCAACGTTTAGCTAATGTGTATGAATAATAAACAAAGCTCAAATTCAGCGTGTGGGCAATACTTACATTTTACATAATTTGATGTAGTTTTCTTTCGATGAGTTGCTCTCCATTTTATTGTTTTCAAATTAGATATTCGTACTATCTCCGTATTATGAGTTGTTGTTAGTCTATTCTGGTCCGTTTAATTGCCAGTTTGTTCCGCACTTACGAACAATCGTGTTGTACTAGGTTAGGATAGGTTAGGCTAGACCATGTCTTCCATGTCGTGTTGAGTCACATGTGTCTGTTCTGCCGCGCTAATCTCTAATTTGAAATGACGTCTAATCGACTGCTTCGGTATACACCTGCGCAATAGCCCGAAGTGCTAGAGATTAGTGAGGAAATCAGAATATCCATTTTTTTGTGCAAATATTTTAAATGTATCATGATTGCTGTGCTTTGATAGTAATTGCAATCGGACCCATAACATTTGTGAGAAATTAATCGAATGTTTTATAATAATCGCAAGAAGGTCTTGAGATGCTTTTAACGATATGCACACTAGATTACCAAAAATTTACTATTACATGTTCGCAGATTATTTTGATTGATATTCCCAAAACTGACAATGTCCGGGGGAGTCTATATTTTGAATACTTATAATTACTTCAACATCGGTTAAAATTAGTCACAAAGGTTTCTGTGGATTTTTCCCAAAGCCTAGACATCGCAGGTTTCAAACGTGGTGTAAAATAAAAAATTGGGCTCTGCTAGAAGCGTGCAAATTTTCTGAGAACAGTATGATAGGTGTATGTGTATGCATTGGTCAGTTCGTGATTGTGAAAAATTAAATTTTCAATAATTCAGTTTCTATGACTAGATCTCTACACATATGTATGCGTCGGCCTCCCGTGAGATACAGATCACAGTGATACATTGTAGGGATGTATTTATTAAATGATTGAATAACATGAGTATTAATTGTTGTATTTAAAAATCAAATTGTATTGCAAATTTATTTATAAAATTCAACAAATGCCTGATTTCACATCCAAATGTATATAGCAGCCATTTTGTCATGTAAATCCAGGCAACTTAAGTAATTAAAATGCCAGTGGCAGTCATTTACAATTAATCAGATCTCCTTAAATTCAGGTTTTTGTTTAGTATAATAAAACAATACATATTAATACCAAATCACAAGTTTTCGATAAAATTATTCTATCATTATACTTCTACGTTGAAGTAATACATTTTTTTTTTTGCAAACAATAAAGACCAGTATGATAAAAATCATACTCTGATTGGATTGAAAGTCTCATAGATCTAGTACAATAAAGATAGAGAACGATTAAGGGCGTATATGAGTAAAAAATGGTGAGATAAATCGTATGTCAGGTTCATGGTATAAAATATGCTAGTCCAATTATTTTGTGAAGTTATATATGTTTATCAATACCTCACAAGGAACAGATATTCAATTTCACAAATCATGGTCACCTACACTCTGTTCCAAGTATTCAAAATACAATTGCGTTTTCTTAGTAACAACAACATTGCACACATGATCTAACATCTCAATATACGAGTGCTTCTGCTTGCGTGTCAATGTTGTTCTCAGACCTAGGGATGACTGTGTTAGCAGGAACAGAACAGCAGACAAGGCAAGCACCACAAGAAATATGTTCCATTGTTGACTTGCAGGGACAATCGACCATAAGATCCTTACAGGACTCTAAGAGAAAAAAAAGAAAAGCGTATTAAGAACTGATTAAGATTTTTAATGCATAATTATGAATTAAATTTCAGACTTTTTAAGGCTAACCGATAACTGAACAATTAGAAACATATTTACTAATGATTAGATGTATTATACCGTAGATATTTACCAAATATTTGTGTAGTATATACGTAAACTCCTCGCCAAATACCGAGTGCATAAAGTCTGTTCCCAGACCAGATATTACGAGGTGTAAGCACAGCACGAGCGGTATGATAGCAGCAGCGCCTCCCATCATTGCAGTGCGTAAAATAGTCTTATAATTGTAGTTTTTATCAGCTTCATCTTTGGAAAGTCCTTGACGAATTAGGGTTTTAATATCATTGCAATCTTTTTCCAACGTGTTCAAGGTATTCTGTATAGTTCTATTTATTGTCTTTTCAATATCACGACAGGTTTCTTCAATTTGATTAGTACATTTAGAAGGCTTGTTCAATTCTGGTATAAAAATTGTCGGCATATCAAAACCTGTTCGGTTCAATCCTGGTCTCTTACAAAGCTCTTGAACTATCTGCATCATTACTCTGAAATTCGAAAAATTATTATTAAATAAAGGTAGCAACAGCATGTCTACAAATACTATCAAATTTTCTAATCTTCTATCTACTGATATGTAATTAATTAATTTTGTTCCAAACGACTGAAATCTATTGATATTCAGAGCTAGAAAGCTATTCATGTAGTTTAGATTATAATGATTATTTTTTTTTTTTTCGATGTTACATACCTTTGTCTGTCCGACTCGTTTCCAGCATCGTCTGCCTTGGATAAGTAAAACCTCATTTTCTCGGCATTCGTTGAATTCAGTTTTTCGACTAAATTCAAGGTTCTCTTGCACAGTGCTTGGCCAATTGGGTCAAAAAATACAAATATCAAGTCTGCCATGCTACCAAGCCACAAAACTGCTTCGTTCACATCGAACAGGTACTGCATGTCACCATCGACCAATCCTGGAGTATCCACGAATGTAACCAGACTAAATTTCTTCTTATTAGAAGTTGAAATTTCAGTTGACAAGAAGTCCATGACTCCTGTAACATAAATCGAAAGTAATAAGAATTTGATTGAAATAAATTGGAAAATCATCATCGCTGTACGTAATATATTTGACACTTATAATTATGCTAATAATAACAGCAAGGTATCTGAGGTGCGTTGGCGATGATGGTATATAACCACAATGTTGCCCTTCACTAGGCAGCTTGCATTTAAAATAGCAAAGTGCCCGATGATGAGCCGCACTGTAGTTAATTTCGTATGACAGATATCTCCAATGCTTTACGCTTCAGATTACAGTTGAGTGTTGATCGTCCTAAGAAATATATCTACTTGTACAGATTATATTCAGTCTCCATGGCTCCTCCATTCTTCGTTGTTTTAAACTAAATGTTTAAGTAGAATATACAGTAACTATAAATTATGCAAGACTCGATAAATCTCCAAGTGGAATGAAAATTATTTAAATTTATAGTATTTCATACCATTTCAAGTAATCCCAGTGACAGTGAGATGGTTAGTGTATGTTTCTACTTCCATTATCCTTTGCCAATGTTTACACGAAAGGATTTTAGCTTTTTTGTACCTCAACGCAGCACTTCAAAGCTGAGCTAAGAGAGATCTACTCAGTTTCGACGACAGTACGAATATGAGAACTTTGTGTAAAACGAACCAATTTATAAGGGAATCTCTGCTCCACCCACAGGAAATTGTGGGACCGAGTTTAACCAAGGCAAGGAAACAGGAAGGGGCGGTGATCACACAACCCGAGATACCAGGAGCTTAGCTGAGTTCTCCCAACTCAGAGCGCACAATGTATTCTTTTTTTTCATAACTTGTTTGTTTATTTGCTCTTTACAAGTTTCTAAAAAAATATCATTCAACTGAATTAAATATTTTTATATTATAAATATGAAAGCGTTTTGATATTTACGACCATACGGTAAGTTTGGAATATAAATTGTAAAATTTATTTTAAATTTCATGTTACCATTTATTTAATTTTATTCAAACGGTGCTAATTATTTCTTAAATAAGTAATTACTGAAGATTCAGAAACGTCACCAAGATAACAGATCGTTAGTTATACAACAGAACCATGTTACTATTATTAACTTACTTCTTAAATCCGTTGAGAAAATAGGAAAAAAAAGTCAACAGAGTAATTCGCGTCAATTTTTCTCATGATCAAATCTAATCCTCACGGATCCATTGATATTTTTCGTACATCGTTGTCTCAAGTCCAAAAGGCACTCGTAGTTTTATCTTGAACCATTAGTTATTTTCGATTTTCATTTACCTTACAAATTTACATTAATATCGATATTAAAAAAAGTGTCGCAAGAACTATATTGTGTCGCCACAGTTTCAATTAATTTTCGTTTTCACTAAACTGTATTAATTTCTTTTTATTGACAATAAAAGGAATAGAAAACAAATTACTACCTCTTTTGAATAAGGTAGAAATTTCAAAATGGCCATGGAGAAAGAATGACTGGAAAAATGTTCATTAAACACAAGACAACCGGAGTTAAATGTCGATTGAGTTGACAGGGCATATCCCTTGTATTTATTTTGGTTTGATTAAATCGATTAATTCGGAACTTCAAGCAAGCAAGAAAACGTTGTAGATAAATGAACCAGATATGGAAGAAATGATAACTTGACAGCTGTGTAACGATAGAATCAACTTTATCATATCTAAAGTTGAGAATTTCTACAAGAACGGTTAGATGTGCTAAGAAAAATTTAAGCACATACCCGAAATTTGTTGGAGAGGCTTAAAGTGTGGATAAAGATGTAACGTTGCATTTCCCATCAACGATTCTCGCCTTTTGCCTGATGTCACGAGGCAAATACCTTGCGTCTCAATTGCGACCCCAGTTTTTTGCACATGTTCTTCGACATACCTAAATTGAAATAATATTGTGATTAATTTGGACTTAGTACTTGTGGGAAGGGGGGAAAGTTTTAAAATATGAGGAGTCAAAATATTGGCCGTAAATATTCGAAAGCAGTCGTAAGTGTTGCTGTACATTAGAAAGCTCCATAGGATGAAATACGATACAAATTGGTTTGAAATATTTTGCAATGTCATTTGATTTTTTCAAATTCTATTGGTGATACATATTTTAGGAATTGTTAAGGCACTTTGGAAACAGGTGGAGCCATCCTTTTTGAATCAAAAATTCAAATCATAGTCAAGTTTAATAATAAATAGCCTTGCCATTTTTCAAGACTTGTGTGTAAGGTCTGCTGCACTATAATATCAACCACGTTCTACGTACGTTGCAACGTCTTTGTTTTGTTGCTATTGAAGAAGACCCGGAAATTTTAAATAAAAACGACCAGTGTAGCGATAAATATTTGGTGGGAAAATCGATTGCGATTCTTTATACAATTAAGTTAACGATGGTCAACGTAGTAAATGAACAAAGGGAATTGATTCAACAACGTTACAAACGGTGTGAGAATAAAATATAGCGGTAATTATTTCCTGCGAAATATTATACATCGGTGGAATAATAACAGCGTGCAAAACGCTGATTCGGCTAGTGGAACAGACTTGTTATCTTCAATGCGTGCAACGTACGCCACATTGGCATTTTTATCGCTGCGGTTGAACTACCGAGCGGGAAACGGGAAACATGCGGCGTATTTCGTAATCTTACATCTTTACTTGTATAAATAATGTTAAATAAAGTAAACTCCGCTTTGAATGCGTTTATTGTGAATTGCATGATTTACGTACGGAGAGCGTATATCGTGTGATCGTGGGTTTCGGATCTCCAATAATCGTATTACGATATTGACTTTACTAGTGATCTGTACGGATGTGAAACCATTCGGTAGAAAAATCGCGATGAATGATACTTTTTTTTTCTGCTGCCCCGTGATTTTCTCAAATATTATTGATTGAGAAATGCTCAGCGTCTTAGAAAGTTACTAATATGAGATCCGTTTACATCGGTGGAGATTTATGAGCTACTTGCTCGTTGAATAAAAAAAAAGTACAGTTTGATATCAACAGGTCATTGAATTATTTTCATTAGTGATTTAAGTAAATCATATACATAAGAATGAAATTCGGCGGGTGGGAATGCGGTACCATAAGGACGGAACTTTTTCGTGACACGAGGGAGAAACGTCACAACCCTGCATGAAATGCCGTACAGAGACTGATAAATTCGTATTAGATGCGGATTCAAAAATCGTATTTGCCGTAAGGTTCTGAACTGGGATCTTTGACAAACTTTGATGATTCTAATATGGATTTATCGATTCTGTCTGGTATGTTTAACAGGGAAGGCCTGAATTTATCACATTGAAATTAATAAAGTTATCGTAACGATTCATGCTGAGGAAAAACCGTTACTTCACGATCTTGGAATTGTCTGAAATTCAGTAAGCCGTAATAAAACGGAACACACTCATACTTCGAAATCTTAGTTCCTGCAAATTGCTCTCCAGCTGCAGTTATTATAATTGATAATTACAGAAGAAGTTCTGGCCTCTGTAGTGACGGCTGATTGGAATATGACGAATAATTCGACAATGTGGAGAATAGTTTATATCAATATATTATATCGCTATATTATTTATGACATGACAGTTATCGTGATCGTGAAGCCGTTATAGTTTAAAAAATAAATTACGGTCACATTGCAGCGCAAAATTACGTTTGTTTATCTATACCATAACTATCCGTCAGCGGGCTTAAAATAACATACACCCGTATCTGTTGTAAAAACATGAACTTGTCAACACCGTATTAGGCACTTCTTGTGAATTTAAAACTACTACCTTCAGAGGATTCGGAGTACGCGAGTTCGCTTCGTAGTCATTTCCGATTACTCAACCGCACTGTTAAAAGTGAAAAAATTTTTAAAATCCAACGTTTTATTTAAATTTTTTCCTACTGTCAAAGTCACCACAAACTGGTCTCATTCATTTCCGACGTCAAGTATAACGGCGTAGTTGTGGCTTTATTGTGAGTACAGTATATTGCATCCACGACAACTGATATTTATAGTGGTTTGAATGGTTGAAACCGTTCAAACTGACATTCCTGTATTCTCAAACACATTTGACACGTATAATGCGATACCTTGCACAAAGTGAAGTGAAATACTGCACATTTACTTCGGCATTATTCATTGTTAATGTAAATAGCTGCTTGCGTAAGGGTGAAAATACTAAGTACCAGACATGCATGCATTACCTGCAGTTGCAAAGGTATAAATAGGTACGCGGTACGTGAAATCGAGAATTGAACCGGGAACAAAGGGAGAAAATATGTGACAAGGCATGACTGATTAGCATTTGGAGAAGGGTTCCCATGAAGATCCTCAGTAACGACGGTTTCTTGCGCCACCAGATGTGGGCAACCTTTTCGAGCCGACTATAAGCTGCAGCGTGCAGGCTCTTCTTTCTCTCGCATATAGTAATATACCTTACACGGAGCGTCGTGGTCGTGTCGTAAATCCCGGCTAGACCCAAGGGAAACGGTTTATTTTTTTGAAAAATCCCAAAGGTACCTACTAGCCCCCAGCCACTCCATCCAGTTTCCAACTTGCATGGCTCGACACCGTTGACCCACATGTTGAGACTCGAGAACGCTCGAGTCGATGGGGTTGAGAGCTGCTCACCTCATAGTCATGATCACACCGTCATTGCGATCACAGGATCATGATCGCAAGATATCCGAGGTGTTACATCAAAAGCGCAACTCGTTTAGATATCGTCCGTTAACTAGCCAATTAGTTAGCGAATACACCTACTAAAACCGGTGCAAGTAAACGTAACATGAAAAATCCAACTAACTCTTAAGCGTGCCGATGAAGGCATACAAAGATGTCGAAATAACCATTAGCATCGGTGGTTTGGAGCCGTACTTATTCAGAGTTTCCTAATTTTAATGTTCAACAGTAGTATGTAGACATGCAACGTGTGTAACTCGTTGTAAGCTTCGTTCTTAACCGAATTTCTGATGTAGTTAAAGGAGTTCTATTAACTTTCCAAGAGGCGGGTAATAGCACGACATATCTATGCAGCGAAGGACATAAATAAACCAGTGTCCGGCAGTTGGAGAGAAATTTACAATGTTAATGCTGACTTGTAGAAGTGATGAAGAAACAACGTGTAGCGCTGTCGTTGCAGTTTATACCCAAAACGAGTAGGAAGTTTTAAAAAAAGACAAGAAAAAATGTTTAGATCACGCAGTCTCCCTTCGCCTTATGCCGAACCACCGTTTGGCCATTCCGTTCATAAGGCGGGAAGGCCCGCGATGGTCTATTCAGTGCGTTCTATAGAAATTTTCAAAATTGAACAGTTAGTCTACGTGTATCTATGTGTGTGTGTGTGTAATATAATCTCATCGAAGAAGCCTTTGTACGGATCCCACGGTACGAACATCAGCGATGCGAAAATTCACGTAACTCGCAATCGGTATACCGCTTTTATTATACGTCTGCACATCAATGCTTCTTTGTACGTATGTACATAAAGTTGCCAGCAAACTTTAGGTAAAGCTATCAAAAACCGATTATCCAAATGCGTTTTCTAGTCGCACTGATCATTTCGTCTTATAGATATACGACGTAATTTCAGCCTGCACATTTTGGCAAAGCTTTACGGTACAGTTTCATCAAAATGATCATCATCACTCCTTTATGCAATAGTAAATAGAAAGCAGAATATTCATCAGATTTTCAAATCATAAAATTAGCTAGCTGGAAACACGAAGAGCCTTCTAATTACTAATAAAATTGTCGATAAAATTCTACAGCCATAATAGCGTCACAATGTTGCAATAGGAAAGGAATGCATGAGCATGATGTATGTAATTCCGCAGAAAAAACACAGTCGATGAAGTACGGCGTGCGTAAAATTCTTCGATAAGACTAGGGCAGTCTTATTATTAGATGTCCCGGATTATAACGAATTATGGAGCAATTGCAGGAGTTCCCAATTATTATCGGTCGATTTGACAGGAGGACGACTTGGCGTTGACTGGCAAATGGTTTGAGAGCTGAAATATTTCGTCTCCAAGCGCTTGTTAGTGAATCTCATTTCCCTGAAGTGTATGAACTGGAAAGTTATAGTGACGGCAAGAGGAATAAAAAAAAAAAAAAACTCGGAGTTGCTTTTTCGTCAGAAAATAAATAGAAATTCGAAATAGAAACGTGAATACTGCAACCACGACAAGAAACAACGAAAAATTCGTTACGACATTGGGAGCGGTGAAGAAATGCATTTAATTAATATATTAGGAAAACGGCTTGATTAACATAGTAACAGAAATAACGCAGCAAAGTGTACGAACAATCCGTTTTGAACCTTGACGCTGAGGTTGATCGCAGTATTTTTTGCGTATAAATTGACGAATGAATTATTCACGTATTCTCAATACATTGGCAAGGTATTATTATCGTTCATCGCACATGTGTTACACATACCTGCAGTCTACACTCGCGTTTCTCGACTTTAACGACTCTCCGGGTTTGCGCGCAGTTTCCGTTCGCTTATGCGAAAATGTGTAAAGATAAATGTTTTTTCGAGGTTTTCGAACTCGGGAGATCGAGAGTGACTAGCCGATCGTTCGATAAAAATTGACCGGTGCAGCACACGGCGTGACAGTCACGAATGTTTTTTCAACACATTCATATACATATCTATTTATGCCACAGAATGTTTTTCCGCGTGAATCATGCATTACACATGAGGTTACATAGCCTTTTGCATTCGGAGCTGAAAATATCGACTGTAAGCTCGCCTTTTTTATCATCGATGCAGCCGAGTCAGGATTATTGAAACTTGACGTAATATTTACATAAAAGTGTAACGAAATAACTAAGTATAAAATCTATGCAGTGACAGATGATTTTGCAGCAATCGGGGTTCCGTGTACTTGCTGAAACACTGCTCTAAAATTATGCGAACAATTCTGGTGTAACACAGTAGGTATACCATATTATACGTAACACATAAGCTGTGGGTAGTTCTCTTTCATATCCCGGCTTTACCCGCATGTGTTTCTTACTTCAATGTGTACGCAGGAAAGTTTGGTGGGCGCTGTACGACTTACATCCGTCCGTGATCAAGATTACATCGCGAGCTTTAAGGTGATTGTATTTCTATACGTATTATACGTCGGTATGCCTACCCGCTGCGTTACCGCAAATCAAAGTTTCCAAGTAAAATAACATAATTCATAATAGCTAAGCAGGCGTAAAAGTGAAAAAAGAGTAAAGGGATAAGGAAAAAGGGCGGTCAAGAAGATAAAGTGTATAATACATGTTGGTTTACAGATGTAATCGCACGCAGTGCGGTCACTTACTTTGAAAGATTGAGTCACTGCGTAAGCTCGGCAAAACCGCACTCAAAAATCACAAGTTCTCCCTACCCGGCAAGCAGCAGATGCGGTGTGCCGGGGCACCGCAAACGAGGACGACTTGTGCACTAGAATTTTGATAACCCTTGGAGACTTTCGTCGATTCGGCATGATTGGTTGGCGAGTTGTTGAAAAGTAAAAAAAAGTAATAAAAAAATAATATACACACGTATATATATGTATGTATGGATATGTATATTACAGTCGAGACAAACGACAAAAATTCCTCGGATATTCAGAATCGCACCGATTCTGCTGCAGGACTGCGCAACCGCAAACGACTCGGATGGTGTTCAAGATAAAACTGAGTTGAATCTCCTGGCCCTGGAGCGGGATCGGGGGCGAGACAAACGCTGCGCAAAGCACGTGGTGATGTCGTATACGCGTATGTATGCATGTATACACATCTACATGTATGCTCTCTGTGCCCTATTCTAGTGCAGATGTGGATGGGGGTAGAGGTAGGGGAGGGGCAAGGGGCCGCTTACCTTCGCGCGCTTTTCAAGGGCCCCCGTAAAGAGGATGTTAACGTTATACGTTATATGTAGATGTAATATACGTGCGTACAAGTTGTACAAATATACGATGATTTTCAGGCCCCCGCGGCGACGCTTTTTACACGGAGAATTCAACGACTTGTCGACTGCAAGTTTAATATACGCCTATAACACATGCGGTACAGTCCATACATGTACGAATTCGTACGTAACTCGGGGTCCTCGGGATCGGCTTCGACGCAGGAGTGCAATGGATAGTTTTTTTCTACCTGATGCGTCGCAAACGTGCATGAGAAGTTGCGCATAAAGCAGGTGTCTAAGCCCAGGAGAATCACGTTTTCTCAGTATTTTCACATATTACACAAAGTTGAATCGAGAAGCTTATTTTATGCATCATATCATTCGAGAGCCGGTGCCGCGATACAATGGATACCAGCACTACGATTTCGTCTAATATTATATATATACATACTTAATATATTGTGTACGTTACTCCGTAAATGTCGCAGAGCTGCGGTGAACAAAGTTCTGAGATCCGATAGCGTTATATTGTACCTATAATACCTAGAATAAGTTCAATTTATACATGAGATTTTGTGTAACAAGCCCATTGCCAGGATATCCTGGTCCAGTTTAATAAGATTTAATGATAAGGTAAAAAAATAGTATATCGTGGATACGGTTGATTGCATGTAGTTTATTCGTAAACGACAATATAGTGGCAGATAAATGCCAGCGGATGTGAGATATCCACGGACTGAAGATAAGACGAAAATTTTCGGGGTCGTATTCATAATATTGTACATGAATATATGCATGGAAGGTCCAACCTACTCGTTAATATAATCTCAGTCGGAATTCTATGAACCGTTTGGCACTTTATCTCGATCACTCATACCTACTGCATCGGGCATATAATGAGTAACAGTCGAGATTATACGGGGTACATGATATAAACGAATGCTACGAATGACAAATTACAGCAAGAATACATCTGCAGATATATCTGCTCCTGCAACATATACCCTGATCCTTACCTACCTACACTTTTGAGTTTCACACAAGTAGAGTTTATCCCATTCTCTAACTTTACAATTTCAATGTACATCTGCGGCTTACGTAGGCTTACTTTTCTAACAACCGCTGGCTAATTGTAAGAACTACAAGGACATTTCCGGTGACTAACCGGAAGTATTATAAGGAATTAATTTGGAAAATAGATATGATGAGAAAAGAATATAAGTGCTTATTAAAGACGACACGGTGTTTCGTTCTATCTTCTCGATATATTTAATTTGCGCATATAAATGGCTTGAAGGCACCAAGTCTACGATTAGAGGCGAAGACGAGCGGTAACAATGACCGTTGAAATCGAACCTCTCGGATCGTGGTCTGGAAGCTGGATGGAGCAGGTTTAATTGTAAGTGAAAAATACCGTCGGACGATAGATGGAGAGGGTGGGATAGGGTCAGAGGGCAGTGTCCCTAACCGCGAGAGCGTGTAGACGAGAGACAACGCATTTGCATTTCCTGTTTGATGAATATGGTAAAACACTGTATGAGTAACGTTTTGCGCTGTATCTGCAGATAGCTGCATTCCGTCTAGCCTCAGCTGCAGTGTCTCGAATGAGGTGATAAACGCGTTCGTTAGAACTCTATGAGTGTGTAAACGACAGTTCATTCTGTATAAACGGGTACAAAAGTTTTCCGTTTTTACCGAAGATAAATGTAGCTAAGATTGGCAAAGTAGTAGCGGTTTTCTAAAATATTATATATTATATGAATAGTGTATACATGTAAAAGTAACAATGCTTGGAACGTATAATTGTAACCGTTTCTCGCGGTCTTACCAAGCAACAATCTAATGCGGAAATGTGTCGCCCGATACGAAAACCACAATCCCTATATCTACCCTGCTGCAGGATAGACGGTAGTTTGGAAAAAGAAATTATCAACTTAATACGTGCACGCAAAGACTACGCGTTTGAATAAATATTTTTACGTCGTTGAGTAAACGATTGACGCCCCGTTTCTTTCGACAATATCGATGCGGAGAGGCCGAAGTGCGCTATTAAACCGAACGTTTATCGTAGCAGCTGTTTCTTACAGGTCCGTGTTCAAGTCCTTACATTATAATTAGACCGTGAAATATAAGGAAAAAAATAAAATAAATAATCCAAGGTTTTCTCCTTAAGTACTAATCACTCTCTAGGAATGTCGCACGTGTGAGGTGCGAGTCATGTTGTAAAATTGCGCGAACGACGACAAAGCTCGGATTATTCATGTCAAGTTTAACTAAAGTGTACGCAAATTTTGAACGCTTAAAAATTATCCGACGTTTAAAAGTTTTCCGATTTCTTTACGTACCGGCGATACGTAATTTACGAGTATTACGTTTGGAAATGAATTTCGGTTGGATGTCGTTACATCGCCGAGTCACAATGTTGGAATGCACATTCGGTGAACTCGTCAGACTCGTTTTATCTTCAGTCGCGGATTAACATGATCGTGAATATGATCGTAATTTTTTTTTCGTAAACCAACTTATAGCGCTCGCGGTAACAATTGACCTCGACCGATATCGTTACAGATTAAATGCGGCAATTAGGTACGTGCCTAATTGTACGACGCGTTACTTTTACGGTCCTCAATGCTGCATTCTGTTACATATTTGGCTGTTGCGCCACATTCATTTGACAAGAATGCATGTTGGCCACCTTTTTCAATTCTGATCGCTTGCCCTGATTTTCCAACAATTTTATAATCGCAAAATGATTGAAATTAATTTACATTCTCTCATTCTTTCTTCTTCATCACCTCGACAATGTTTATGTACTACGAAACATGAAAAATAAAATATGGCCAAACTTCCAAGGAATAAAGAATAATATCTCCAATACATTTCCCAACGGTATAATTGTATTCATCGTGTTCTTTTAATATTTTCTTTGAAATACATTTTACTTCTTTGCTAATAGTCATACTCCCCCTCTAAGGTACCAACTTGCTAATAGGATTACATTAGAATGTTTCGGAAGTCGCAGATGTTTTCTAATCCGTTGAGACGGTTTAAACTGACTTAGGATAACGGAGGAAGGCCTGTAGTAGACAAATTCGAGGGACTACCAAAGCTGTTGAGTGTATGATGGGATAAGGCCAGAAAAGGGATGCATACACTTGACTAAAGCAAAAAACTGGTATAGCATCTGGGACTCGGGCCATAACTAAAAATACTAACTAAAGGCAGCAGGACACAAAAAGTGTTTACACTTTTCATGTGTAGAAATTTTTCTATACGTGTAAAGAGAATTTTAAGAGTGTTTGCTGGCGAGTTAGGTAAAGATGCACAGCCACTGTTTATGCTATTTGTGCTACAGTCAAGGTTAAAAAACAAAATGTCTCATCAAGTGCAATAAATTACCATCTGTTACAGCAATCATATCATGATCAGTTACTTAATAAAAAATCATTGTAACTGAAAGACTTACTGTGGAAGACAATAAAAACTATTATCATGCAGGTAAAAAGACATTTGGAGTCAAATTCCTTGTTCATAACAATTACGTTAAATATTTAGTTTTTTGCTGTTACGAAAATGATAATGATTGCTTCATAATTTAATACTGTATAATAAACAATTTTTGAATAAGGCCTATAACTTTCACTCACCAGTTGATGAATGATGATTTTCCAGCAGAATGATTACCGATTAATAGAATTATTATTTTCTTCCTTGGGGCAAGTAATTTCAACCCAAATTGACTTGCAATATGAATGAGACCTGCAGGTATAAAAAGGAGAGATAGTCGAATGAGTATTTGCAAAACTTTCAATACCAGAGCTTGTAGAGCCAGGATGAAACACTTAGACTGTCCCTTATGGTCGGATGGTGAGGTTTTTACACTTTTAAGAATATGAAGTTACGATTTCATATAGCATATATCATTCACTATTTCTGAAGCACATTTTTTACCTTTTTCCGGCTCTATGTAGAGGTTGTGACATTCTTTAAGAATCTTTTCATTCACGCTTAGCTTGTCATTTTGAAGTGGATTGGCTATTTCCGGCGAATTGGTCTTTGACATGGCTGAAAGTTACCAATAAGACAGGGTCAATAATAACGAATTTCACAACTACCTTTCATTTCGTATAGTTTTAATTGGATACATGGACATAAGATGAATGGTATCTTAAAATAATACAATAATAATTGTAATGAATTGGCAATTCGTTGCAATTTGTTTCTTAGCTCTAGTTTATGCAACGGGACGAACAGTTCAAAGAATGTTTAAAATCTAGAAACAAGTCAACATTAAATGTTGTGCGCATAATTATTTTCAATAAGAAACGTATACATTTAAATACACAGAATACAAATTGGAAGATTGGTGTGCGCTCTGTCTTATTTTACTAACATCGATTATCGTATTAGATAAAATAAGTAATGATCAGTAAAGAAGGTTCATGATAAGACCGTGGGGATTCTAACCTCAAGGGTTCCATTTCTTTCACAGAAATGCTGAGACATAAGAAGACAATGTCAACTAGTGAGATATAGTGCCAATTGTTTAGCAGCTTAAATAAGGATCTACGCTATTTCTTGTCATTTGAAAAACTTACTTTTTCCGTACCCGAATAAGCAATCATAAAAAACAACACGCAAAGCAGGTAGCCGTGAGAATCCTGGCGGCTAGCGGCTAAAGGCTCGAACTCTATTGTGACACCCGGATCGGCAGTACCGACTGTCACCGCAAGGGAGCACGTCAGTGCTCAAGGCGGTGGCTACAACCAGCAGCAGCGGAGTCGGCGGAAACAGACGTTGACCGTGAAAACTGATTTCATCGACGCCATTAGATAAACAAAGGCTACAGCTGTAGCACGTGGTTAAAAGTTCAGACAAAAGTGATCGTTGGGCTGTAATAGTTTTAGGACATTGAATAAATATATAATATTTATACGTAACTAGGTATTCGTCGTTGGTGTGTGTGTAACCCCGCCAAACACAATCCCTACACTATTTTACAAACCAATCACACAGCCGTGTGTTCAACCATAATTAACAATGAGATGCATTCTTAGAGGTATGTATGTACGAACATGAGTGCTATTTGCGAATCGCTGCTTGTTTTATTGGATGAAAAAATGTTTTTCTTTTTGTAAGTTATTCGCTAAAGTTACAATATTTTTATAGGTATGTAAAAAGCAGAGTCGCTAGTTCAAAACACGCGCGTATCATAGTCACACGACCGGTTTGTTTGAATTTATAACACGTAGCGCCGTCTAGCATCAGTCGGCTTTAAGTTAATCTGCAAAATGAAGTTCCGCGAAAGTAAACCTGGGTAGTTGAATCGTCTTCGATACGTAATCTAAATCTAGTATGTAAAATTACACTTCAATGGTAATAAGGTGCATACTACATCGTATTTTTATGCATTTTTCATTTCAAAAACTCTAGAAAACCAAACCAATTTTGTTCACAAAACGTTATCACCAGGAAACTCGTACGATTTCAGTAGGCATAACCTAACCCATCCAATTTTATATTATTCTAGATGCTTTGCTCCAAAATATTGCAAAGAAATTGCAACGCTACCTCCGTCAGTTTCATTTTGAAGGCTAAGTACTCACGACGCAGTCAAAAGAATACAAGTACATACAAGGTCGTTAAATCCAACAACGAACCGCTCGAAGGTAAAGGGCTTGTTTATCTTTGCTCCTTATTCATGCATTGTCGCTTTCCTTAGAAAAAGAGGCTAATATTATTCTATATTTGGCAATATGACCTCAGCTGGCCTTATGTTAAATACATATATTTAGTCAGAATCGATTGATGATTTGGCAATTTGGTTCCTTGGTTCATTTCGTCTTATCTTAGAAATATTTATATTTGATGAAGCATTGAGAGAATGATGCAATAGGAAAATATTTGAGGTTATTAATTAAAGTATTTAAGATCAAGCGTTGATATGTTAATTGAGAATAGTTTAACTTTTGATTACACCTGACATTCATCAGTTCACATCATATTCAGCAATCATCGGTTCAGTAGAATTACAATTTATTTTTATTTTGTTCATAGTTGGAAAATGAATTTAATGTCAAAGTTTAACTGTCAAGAACTAATTTTATAGTTGTATGTTGTTTGCAAAAACCAGGGATATATGAAGATTGACTAGTAAAAGTGCAATCATGATTCAGTATGTATTGATCAAGGGTTTACGTACATTATTTACCATAAAATGATGCAGCATAGATGAAATGAGTGAATCTATTATTTATACGTTGCAATGAACTGTTAGATAAATTTAGTATCAGATATGATTAGAACTTTTTTGGAAGTACTGATATTACGTAAATATTGCTCGGACTGAGTGGATGAAACAATTAAAAATAAGAATGATCAGGTATAATAATTTATTCAGCTCAGTAAGTTGTTAAGACTAATTTTAATGCTGCTCCATTATTCTACATTTGAAAAAAAACTCAAAATTTGCGTCTTTTTTAGATGTGGAAAACACTGTATTTGGGGCAAATCCCAACTGGGAGTTATTGGCGCCAAGGGGCTTCCGATTTTATTTACCTGGCAGTGTTGGTCCTGGCTGGTTAGATGCTTCGACAACAGCTCAGGTGGAAACGCGTTCAATAGTGTTAGATGATGAGAATAGCATTGAGAATTTGATGGAAGCAGCCAATACTTTTCCGCAACACTCAGATACGTATGAATCTGTACCGAAAAAATCTGACGATACTTTACTTGAATCTAGTCGACCCGTTTTACATTGTGTGGCTCAAGAATGCCCAGTATTGTTAAGAAAAGGTATAACCGAGTTATTCCCCGGATGTATGGAGATAAACTCGCCACAGTTAACGATAATGACCATCAGTCAAAAACCAAATCTTGAAACAATGAGGTGGAGCAAAGAAGTTGAAACTGAAAAGTTAGCGAAATATGTAAGTATAATACAGCCAATACTTCTTCCCGAACACCACCCTGCCAATCATATTCACTTTCATCAATTTCATAATATCTCTTTTTTCCTTACATTTTTCTACAGTTCCTTCTTGCAGCGTCTGATATCTGTACTAAGCTCAAAATGGTTGGCTACTGGGCTGATTTTATAAATCCATTCAGTGGACAGCCGTTCTTGAACCCGCATAAAAATGGTACTCTTTATAAAACAGATGAGCGTTTCAGATGCCTTGGATTTAAAATTGAACAGAAAAGATTCTGCAAGGTCATCTCAATTGACAGTGATCAAACGAATTTTATCGGTGAGTGGGTTGTGTAGACTCCATCAATTTGAACAAAACTGTCTTTAATCAGATCCATGTATGAAGGCAGCATAGAAAACTGGCAGCAGATACAGTATTTAATAAATAATTGACGTTCAATTATGTTTCAGGGAGTCTTTATACAACGGCACCCCCCAGCACGGAGTTTTTAAAGGAACTTGTGAATGATCTAAACGAGCAATGACATGTCTCAAGTCGTGTTAGCAGAAATTGTCAATTCAATGTCGCTGATTAGTTGTTGAATTAAGATAAACAGAAAGAGAAGAAAAATTCGTTTTCCGTTATACCAACTAGTGTTGATTAATTTTATTGACTTCTTATTACCGGTTCAATTCATACTTATGTTCGTATGAAGTAAAACGTAGTTAAAAAACAACCTACAATTAAAGGCAGCCTACTAGCCGAAAATTGACTAATAGATAATGATATCTGATTGTGAAGCTAAGACATTTAGGGCAGAGACGTGCAGTACCGATCAGCCTTTGGTATCGACTAAAGTTGTTGGGTCTGTCAGAGGGAAGCGACAACTAGCTTTGACCGATACTGTAGGCTGGTCGGTACTGCGTGACTCTTCCCTATTCCAACGGATACCTTGAATCGAAATCAGAGTATGTACGTATGTATCTTCACGTTAAATTAGGAACGTTTTCAATAAGCATTGAAAGAACTAAACTATACAGTTTTTCGAATAAACATTAAATTCGAAGATTAGTGAAAAATATGTACTACAGGATTGTTTAATGAAAATAAATTCGCTGGATTACGAATTTTAAATCCCCGTGTAGCCTTTTTCTTGAAATTCTTAACAAACCCGTATTGCACTGGCCAAATTATTTGCCTTTGGGCATCAACCGTTTTTCGACTCATTTGAAGTATAAAGTTTGAAGTATTACACCGAGCTGGTTTTCTTGATTACGAAGGTAGTTTTTAGTTGAAGTATGACTGAAAAAAAAAGATACTTGAAAGTAGCGAGAAAGAGAGGAAGAAACACACAGATAATAAAGCAATTTACAGTGGTAGATTATAATACAACGCAGCATATACAAATATCTTGTTTCTGCCATTAGGTATAGAGATGTATGTAAATACAATGCACTTTTGAGTGTGAAATGATTAATGACACATTACACATGAATTACACAATGAAGTACAGGTAACTAGGATTCATATGTATACTATAGTATAAATATAGGTATGTATAATAGGTAAGCGGATATACAATAGTGTAGGAAGTACAGCAAAGAAATTAAATAGATTTGAGTTATATTTATATCTGACGTACAAAGTGTTCTGGAAAAAAGGATGCCGTTTTTGACTCTTCAAATTGATCAATATCAATATTATTATTATCATTATTATTATTACTACAAATATTTAATCTGATGGCGAGTATAAAAGAATGCTTGACGCGCTGTACACAGATTTTTACAAGCCCAACTCCCTTCGTTCCTGTATGTATGCACTTAAAAAACATCACTTGTCTAGTATCTAAAACATACCGTACCGTATTCTTTGAACGATAGTATATTCGCAGTGTCAATTCTTCAGCATTTCATTACACATTTATTACGCGGTCAAGGATAGAAGAAAATTCACATGTGTAAGTTTGACAATAATTATTAACCAAAATAATCATTTCTTTACATTATTCGCTGGAAGAATGATATATCCTATATGTATGAGACAAGTGGCAATTAATTGGCTAATGATAGACAATCGGATAGGTTATATCAGTAGGCAATTTGTTCTCACAGAATTAGTAAGCTACTAATTAGTAAGCTATGGATTTTCTGCAATCTGCATACAAAATATCAATGAATCCTACTTGCTGACGGGCATAATATGCGTTATAGTCATTGGAGTAATTTGAACTCTGCAGACTGAAAGTGAAGTATTCAATTCCCGATGATAAAAAACATATCTAGGTATAGATGAAATTATCCAAGTTTGTGAATATTGCTTCTCGTGAATAATATTAAATGTGAATTGAAAATATTGCATAAATCTTGAATGTAATGCGAACACGTTCGTGCATTAAGCTAATTATTGGAAAATTCAATTAACTGCCGGAAGAAAATGCCGATGGGCATACAAATAGTTGGTGGTAGCTGTGGAGGACGTGAAATTGGTCTCTCTAATTAGGTACAATAGTTTAATTATTACAAATGCTTTGGTAATTCACCCGCAGACAGTGGGATACATACATTTCTCGTCAAACAGGCGACTGTACTTGCCTGTGTCACGGTTAGATATAATACAAAAATTAATTAGCATATTGTGAGATACGACCGTTCATTATTATTACCGGTCTGGTTATTATTATATTACACTTTTGCTGCACCGCCTTCAATAGACATTTATCATTGATTTATTTTTTAAATAAATAAACAAGTATGGGTACACAGGAATATCGTAGATATAGTACAAATACGATACATTTAGTTTATTTGAATATTTATATATATGAGAAATTTGATTGGTTTTCTTGATTCGATATAATTACAGTAATATGATTATTTATTATAATATAATATACAGCGAACATCGATATTTAAAAAAATGCCTATTCGCTAGGCTATGGTCCGCAAATATCTGTTTCTTACACATATACGATGTTATCACACTATACGATCTTATCACACTATACAATTATTGTATATTTATTTTACAGGTGTAAATTAATTTATTCGTTAATTTGTAATCAAAGACATTATGGTTGTCTGCAAGGGCTCTGGAATACGCTTTTTTTCATAGTCTCGAAACTTTTCAGGCTCCTTCGTGTTTCTGTCAGCCTGAATAAAATTCGCCCCCACTGCGTTTCGGTGTGGGTACAAGTCTTTTCTATCCGTACGTATACCTATATGTACACAGGCACACACACACATGTATATGTATATTCGATTTTAATAGGTGTACGGTATTGTACTGTAATGGAGTACAGATTGTAATAAATGCTTCATTTTATGGTGGAAATTTTATGATAAATACGACACGAGTCATTATTCATTGCTTTTCTTCCTCGTCGATATATAATTGTAGTTTACAATCGATTTTTTAATTGGATAATCTCAATTTTCCTCATCAATCAACATGTATTATTCATATTCCATGATCCAGTCATTCCTTTATCGTGGTAATGCCGCTAATCTTCAACCGAAATTATTCAATTTTCCATTTTATTGCTTATTTCAATTTGTTTTAACAAACCGGAGCTGAATGCGGTATAATTGCGAATATCGGAAGGAATTTATTGCGCAAGAAAAATAATTATGCTAATACAGAAATGAGAAAAAAGAATAAAATATAATTCGTGGACCGCAGCTGTGTACAGATGGATAAAATTCCGCGCAACGTTGGTCAAATCAAAATTTGAAGCAGTCCATTAGAATTGCAATTTAATAACGTAATGTTGAACATTCCTGAGTGGCATAAATTCCTCCCGTTGCTACACATTGGAATTAACAATCAACAGTTCATGTACTAAACGAATAAGTGCAGTAAAACTAAGTTCTGCAAGTTGAATTTCGAGTTTTCAAATTTTTATAGAAGCCTAGATACGAAATCGTGACTAAATTATTCTTGCTGTAATTTTATTGGGCGTAAATTACTGACGCTCGAAGACTAACGAGCACAGGAAATGACGGTACAACCGAAAAGAAATTGCAAACGTACAATCAACATCGGTTGTATTGATTTTGACCCAATTCGTTGAAATTCACTTGTCAATAGTATTTCCAGCCCACGCTATCACATGCCAAATACTTGAATCTGAAGAATAATTTCTGGATCTGGCGCTCGAATAATGCCATTTCATACCTTCAGTTTATTCAGTTAAATCCGTGTATCACATCCTGGTACATCGAAGATCTTAAAAGGCACGTCGAGGATAATCTATCAAGCGTTTGTTGAAAAGAAAACCGAAACATTTTCGAAGCTTTCACAACTGTAGGTATAAATGTACGACAAATAAATCGGAATCGTGCCTGTGCAGGTAGTCTCATATCAATATTTCCGTCATGTTTATTAACAATAAGTAGACCCACAGGCTTCCATTGCATAACACGTCGCGTGGATTATGTGGATTATCCGTGGCCTGTTTCAGTCTGTAGACTCTATACCGACAGTGTATTATACGAGGGATATCGGGCTGGGTTATCAGATTGGGAAATAGATCACCACCTTGAGCGAAATGAGCGCGGTTATACACATACATACATCGCGCGTAAAAGGTGATAGGTATTAATGTCGGCTTGCGTCAAACAAACGATGAAAGATCTAACGAAGCTGGAGGAAAGAGCGAATTTCCCTGTCGGAGAAACGTAGCGCGTACAACCTTTCAATTGTAGGTGCATCCTTTTCCGAAATGAATACTTTTTGTACGTACGAGGAAAGGTCAATGCGATACATGCATAAAAAACAAAAATCGTACCGCAGACGTGATTTGCAGTTCCCAAATTTCCCAATTTTCCGGCATCAACTAGATGTCACGTATCTTGATATAACGTTGGCGGGTAAATTCATGCTTACAGGATATAATTGGGAGTTATGCATACACAGGTGTACAGAATTCGCAACTCCGACGAACCATTGGCGGGCCAATTCATGCAGCAGCGGATGGTTAATTAATCAATCGGGATTTAGGACAAGCTGTTCGGTTCGTACGTACCGTGTTACGCTGTACTGAAACTAAGTAAATATATGTTCGTGTTTGGGTTGAATGAACGAGCGGTGCTTAAATTTGCCAGTTACAGCAGCAGCAGCAGCAGCAGGGAAGCGGTATCAACGTAGCAACAACCGATCGTTGCGCAAGATCGGCAAACGCCGTGAGATATAATGTACGGTAATGATGTGCAATTGGGACTGTCCGATTCTACGGCGTACACCAAGGTTTCACCGGGTTACATCATGCGGGCCGAGCACACCCTGCAGCACATTTTTTATAATTACTCGAAGCAAGCAAATGACACACCCGTATAATGCTTGCGAGGATATAAATATATGAGCTTGCAGTGCGGTAGGGTTGAACGTGGGCTGCACATTTTATTGATTTACATGAATCAGCAACCACTATGAATAGTGACATAGTTGCTCTACACACACGGTCGTGATTGGTATGAGTTTAGGAAATCAATGAAGCATCGACTCCGCGGATTGGCCTCCGTGGTTTCATCGACGCTATTCGTACGTTATCCGACGATATTCTCGTGAACAAGAACTTGCGACCGTATTATACGTTTTTTAGGAAATTGGATTAGAGTTAAGCCGAATAAGCGCGTTTCTTTTGCAATCCCTGCTAAATTCTGCAACTTGTAGATTCGAGTTTAGGGTCGAAATATCTGCGATCAGAATGATTTCAATGTTTACGTATAAGGACTGCAGTTACATCCGTGCTACTAGGTATCACTCCACTTTAACGAGTGGAATTCTTTCATTTTTATCCATGCATGGTGAATGCGGTCGACTTTTACCATGAAATTGAGACAATGTTTCTGCGATGTAATTAAAACCAGCCACACTTGTTATGTATTTGTGTACATAAATATAACCGACAAAAAAACGTGCTTCGATGCCTGAGTATGTAACGTCATCCCCGCGGGTTATCAGAACTCACGCAATGACAGGGCGTTGGGAACTCTGTGAGATCATGTGTTTCCACTTGTCACGATACGTGATATAGCTTTTGATATAGACATGAATTCTTACGCAGGTAAATGCTAATCTCGATATGTGCCGTCGTACGCGTGGGCGGAGGAGTTCATTCTTTCCATCTCTTTAATCAGAAATGTAGATTATCAGGTGAAATTTCTTGTCAAACGAATACTTTTGAACAACGCCAGCGGATGATAATTAAACGAGATAAGTTTTCAATTTATACACAAATCTACGTATTGTGAAGTGGTTATACGAGTCGTGTCAAAGGAGACGAAGAATCGTTAGGGGGAAATTTTTATAAGTAGTTTACTCGAGCGCAGCTTTGTGACTCCTAAGAAAAGTATTTGCAATTATGATCCGTGTAATACTGGCCCTCCCTCCTGTCTGAGTATCAATCCTGAAGTCAAGCTAAACGGTTCGTTAATACCAGACTGATTAATTAGAATTGCGCTGAGCTACGTGGTGGCCGGAAGGCAGGTCGATTTTCCGGGAGCAAACTAGAGAAGTTCAAAAGTTAAATCGAGTTGAAGTAATTTTCCGGTGACGCGGCAATTACAAAGGCTTGCAGAGGGTTTAATTTTGTTTCATTGATTTTTTCCTCCCCCCTTTTCAATCCCCACTGGTAGTTTTATATACGTGCACATTGCACATGCTTCCCGGCGTAATTGCCACGACATTCACTGTACGAACGAAATTTCGAGGTGACCAACGAAAATTAAATGAAATTATAAGAGTACCTTACCGCATAAGTATAGACTAATCGATCTTCTCGACGTCGTTATGGCCACGCGACCCTCATATCGCAAGTTGCGTTCCCTAATTGGTCGATGAGACACTACCGGAATCCCTTGGGCTAATTTTCCACGGCCAACTGACAGCTTTAAAGTCCACACGGCCAGAGAGGATTATGGGTAGAACCGGAAACAAGTTAATACCCAAATTCTATTCAAAGCTAACGGTCTGAAACATTACCGAAATGTTCCAACACCATGAGGATGTCACGATTATTCTGACGATTAATGGAGAAGGATTGGAGACTGGATTAATAAAAAGTAAAAAGAAAGCGCAAAGTTCAGGTGCTCGTGATCGATTTTAATTGAAGGGCTGAAAGGCAAAGAGGGCTAAATCGATTTGCGTTATATGCTTTTTTGGAGATTGGTTAAAAAATCCACTTTTCCCTGCCGCTGCACATTACATTAAGCTCGGAAATGTTGTCATAAAGCGTTATGCGTGAAATATGGGATGCAGATAAATGAAAAGGGGAGAATATTGACTTGTTTTCTTGTGTTTGAGACTAATAGTTAAATTAAGTTTCGATTCGACTGTGCAGCGAATACGGTTCTGGTTTCTTTCGCGTTTGGAGACACAAACTATTTTCCAAACTAACAAATGTCCTGAAAAACCTACATTGTACTTTCGCAGTTCTTTTTTTACCGAGGTTCGCTAACGTGTAGATTTTATCGCGAATTGTTCCAGGCCGTTATTATCGGCTCAGGAGTGGTTCTGCGAATACGCGATTATCTTCCAATACCAATTAAATCAATCCTGCAGGACCCCGGAAATTTTTCACGAGATAAACGTGTACTTCGAGTATCGCTGTACTGGCTCGTTTCCAAACGAAGATAAAGCCCGACCCATTTGGGCTGTGAGTATACAGAACACATCTATAGTTACCAAACAGAAATATCCGTCTCTCGAGATCTCCGAGGTCAGCATCCCTCATTGTAGTGCAGTCTATTATCATCTGCAGCTATGCAATCCCTCCAATTTCGGATTGTTGATAGAATTCTAGTTATACCTGCATTGCTGTTGCTTCGTCGATACTGGGCGAATGTCTTGTTACGGTAGTTAATATGCCTTGGCAACGGCGATATCAAAATTGGTCTGAACTCAATTCACGATTCACCTGAGAGTAGATGCATCATGCATAATTACTCCAATTAGCATTTCAAAGATTTAATTTTAAATCGATACACACGATATCGGTTTTGTATTACTTGTAATTTTAGTATAATCTCTATTATCGGTTCCTCCGATTTTCATACTGACGTAAGTAGAATTGAACCTGTTGCACCGACAAGGTGAATCTGTGCGCAAACAGGGATCGCACCCTATAGTGTACAAGTGTGGCCAGGATATTTTCACGTTGGCGAATTTGATGGTGCCCATTAGTTGAGTGCGGGAAATTATCAAGGGAGGTAAAACAGAATTTCTCTGACAATCAATTAGAAATGGGAGCGCCGTGTTTGGCTGTAAGTGAAGGCTGGTCGAATAAATATGGGGGGTGTAGTTCCTTCCCAATCCCTCGGGAGACAAGCGCAACATGGGTTTTGCGGCGTCGCGACGGTCGGAAGGCTAGTTCAAGAACGGTCGAATCTGCCTCGGGGTCGACGAACTCGCGGCTTGTGTATACGTATGTATAACTATGCAAACAACAACCTGCAAGAACTTCCGACCAGCGACCCGTAATCTTCTACCCTCGCCTGCATGTGTACGTATACGTGTTATATGCTGGTATACACACGTATGCATAATGCTTACATTGACGAGGGAACGCCGCGGCACGAATAGCATGTAAAGAAATCGTCGAAAAGTTGGACGATTATTATGTTGTTACGCATATAAAGTGAGGAAATTTTCAATTTCCCTAACGAATAGCTGTAATTACGCGATGGAACGTGGGAAAAAATTACTTCATTGTCAGATAAGGTTGCGGGGTTATTTACTTCTCTCTCTCTCTCTCTCTCTTTCTCTCTCTTTCTCTGAAACTGAATCCTTGCGTGCCCAGTC
This sequence comes from Neodiprion fabricii, assembly GCF_021155785.1. Classification (NCBI taxonomy): domain Eukaryota; kingdom Metazoa; phylum Arthropoda; class Insecta; order Hymenoptera; family Diprionidae; genus Neodiprion; species Neodiprion fabricii. Next base: position 30,282,920 of record NC_060241.1, read on the forward strand.
ATTGAGAGCACCCCTCTCCATTACTCTCCAACTTTGTCGTACCTGTATGCAGGACTTTGGTTTATCAAAAATCGACCCCGATTTCAGCTACTCGGCTATTGAATACCTCCCTCCGTCATACATGCGGTTCCCACCATTGCGCCCTTTAAGAGATCTCTTTTCGACTTTATTCTTCGGGCAAAACAGCATAATAGCAGTCGTACCGGTATTAGTTCTAGCCTAGTTTAATCATGGATCTGTGTTCCTTCACATTGTTTTCTTCTTACAAGTATGTCTGTTGATTGCTTTATAATCCTGCTCTTACTATGCAGGTATCTCGCTGCTATTTACTTACTGGTAATATAGATTTAAGTTAACCTTAAGATATTGTACTTCCCCTGTTCCTGGCTTCATTGCTTTATACCTTTGGGTGCAGTGCTTTAGTATAATAAAAATTGTTCTATACTATTCTATTCTACTTCCTCTCTCTCTCTTTCTCTCTATTTCCCTCCATTGATCGAGTAATGTCAACAGAAAAGAGTAAATTTTTGAAGAGATTTTTAATAATGGCCGCAAATTAAATTATATCCCCATAGATTCGCGATAGCAGATAAAAACGAAAAGTTACTTCTTGGATTCCTGCCCTAATGAAACTGTATCGAGAATTGGGGCTGACGTCGCGAACCAGAGAGCTAAACTGTATACAAAAAGTAAAAACTTTGGTAGGGTGTGTCGGTCCGATTTCACTCGTAAATTACATGGGCGTAACTGTAAGCACACGCGAATTAGGCAAAAGAAAAATACTGACTAACGAATAAAAAGTTACTCTCAAAGCTGAAATTGAATTTTCTTTAGATTCTGATACCACCCCGCACTTCGGATGTTGAATTGGCGTTACGTAAGCCCTCGAAAGCCTCGGTCGCGTCATGCGGTTTATCTCGTTTGTCTTTAAATTTTTCATCGAAAGTTTGCTAGCAGTTCGAATTACAGGAGAACTTGATTAACGATGATAAAAAGTCGTCAAAGAACATTTTAACAGGCCATTTTTACCCCTTAATTTCACTGCATATTCGATGAGCTGTTATACCAGTATTTTATATCCTTCTCACGAAACGTGGATGAAAGACGAAGCGGAAGCAGATAAGCTAAAAGCGCGAGGGAACTGAAAAAGAATCCCAAACGCAGGCTCAAGTTACGATGAAAAGTACTTACGTATGGCAATAAGCTCAAGCGTAAGCCAAGAGATGCACTTTCAAGCTGAAGAATTGACTTGTCTAAATGCGAACCGAGCCAAACCCGGGATATTTAAATTCAACTCGATATATTCGTAAGTTGAAATAGTTTCTCGAGGCTTGTCGTTAATGTATGAGGCCGTAAATCCTGCATTGTATTGCGAGGGATAAAGCGGCGAAAAAATGATCAGTGTTGAACAAATTTTAGTGCCATCAAACAGGCTTCGTGTCAATATAATCAACGAAGTATCATTCAGTTCACCGCCTTTTTTACTCACAAATCAGTGGTATATACTACGATCGGGTAACGTCTGAGCACAATACCTGGCTGGGTTAATACATATCAATAAATCTCTCCTGTGCAATGACCGATAAGTTCCGCACTTTACGAAGCCGGCTGCTTTTGGAACACAGCGAGTGTATACCTGTTAAGCAACCAACCGTTGAGAACTTGGTGGATTCCGAGAAGTGGGATGACACAACGAGGAGCGAACTGGTGCTGGGCTTGTGGTTTTAATCAGCAGGAAAATCATCCGAGCTGCGAAGTAGTGCAATTAAAACTTGCACTTTCCACAACGACGAATTCATCATCTCATTGCAATTATAATTCTGAGGAGATGTTTATACAAAATCAACCCTTTCGACCCTGCTCTGCGGAAGTTTTGAATTAATGTGCGTTGACTAAAGTTCTACAGGCGATATCGAGGTGCTCGGTAAAATATTACGCCCTGACCATAACGAGAAATTGATTCTGATCCGTACAAGTACCCAGATATATCAGCACCAAGGATCAATGAAATATTACCCCATCAATAATTCCCGATCTCACGAGTTATCCTTAAATCGGCCAATTTTTCGAAACAGAATTTTGAATGGTAAGTTGTCTATAAGAGTTGCAGGTAAAATGCGGAGGAAATACAGAGAAGAATGGAAACCATCCCAAGGATCGAGAGGACCGAATTAGAAATAGCTTTGCAGTGTACGATAAGGCATGTTATGTGACGTACGCGGCGGGGGGCAGAGACTGAGCAAATACAAGGCGAAAAGGTATTTCCAGACGGTGCAACGGAATGCCCGGGCAATTCTTCCTTGATTCCGATAGAATTTAGATCATGACGAAATAGCGGAGGGTCTCGTAAGTCGGCGGAGGGTTAAAGGTTGAAAAAGACTTTAACCAAGTCCCGACGCCGAGTACCGTGTATCAAGTGAGCGGTTCACCGACCGCCCGGCGGTTCATCCTAAGCCGGATCGATATCCTGGCCAAAGGATGTAACGGTCTCCTTGCCCCCCGAGTCTTAAGAACCAGAGTTATTCTCTCCTTGTTGAGGAGATGAAGATGAAAGCGGATGAACCAGACGAGGCTACCTGCACCCACCTTGCGGGAATACGAAGGTGGGAACTTGAATGTCGAACCGAGTGTCGTGGGGGGGCGAAAACTAACAGCCGGCGGGGAAGCCTCTGGTTTTTTTGTTCCCGTATACAGACCGCGAAGCTAACGAGTGCCTACCACGCGGCGGGGAGATTCGGATGACTAAACCGACACCCAATTGACCCATTTGACCCGTTTGACCCGTTTGACCCCTTTGACAAGATTCGCGGATCGACGTCGCGCACAACCCTGCATTGTGCGACAGCCTGAGGCCTCTTATAATTACGAGCTGCGCCCAGTGTTATTGTCCCGCTGACGGGTGCGAAAAGAGAGGAGAGAGGAGAGAAAGAAACGAGGCGGATGTTCGATTTTTTTTCTGTTTTTCCTTCTCCATTTCAATCGGGACGGTGAAGCATGGGTGCAAGGTTTGCGGTTGGAGATGGATCAAAATGATTCTCTACTTCGGTTCTGCGGATGATCGGTTTGACTAACGTCAGAATAAAGTTCTCCATTATCCCATATATTTCCGAGTCCACAGTCGCTCAGCCCCTCATCCAGCTTTTCGAATCGCGTTTACAATCGTATTGGGACTCGCTATCCCATTATCTTGGATTCAACTCAAAGTCTTGAGAAATAAAGCCTGCCAAATTTGAAACGAGCTTACGACCAACATCCGGGGGACATTGATCACCCAAAACAATTTATAACTCGATGACGTCGAGTGTCGCGATGGTTTCTCGTCCGTGTAACAATTTTCCTAAATTTTCTTTCTATCAGACGTTTTAAGTTAACCGGCGATTTTCGATGCAGGTTGCATCTTTGCAGAGGACCACTTCGGTCTCGCTGACGATGGTTCGTGACTTTTTCTTTCGCCGGAATAAAATAGTTCGGATCGTGTCGAAGCCGGAAAGCAGTCTGTCGAATTTCATTCCATCGAGCGAGCAAGCCACGAGTTATCGACTTCCGGGGTAAGGCGGTGAATTTAATCTCATACTTTTGAGGTGGCTTATAACTTGCGGTTTGGGTCGTGGGACCAGAATTTACCGAATATTCCCTTCGATCCAACTAGATCTGCTCTACATAGCTTATAACACATGGCATCGTACATTTCGCGAAAGCAGGGTGAAAAAAATTACCTTTCATCTGAGTTACGTATATGTTGCGAATCCGACGCATCCGAATTTCAGCAATGAAACATGGTGGACTGAATGACGTATAGTTTTGCAAAATTTCAGATAATGAAAATGCTACTGAGGCAAACTGAGACAAGTATACATAAAGCGATTGAATGAAATTCTTTTTCACGAAATCTTACATTTTGCTCGTTCCTATCCTGTAAAACATGATGAAAGCGACTTGAGCCACTAAGACTAATGTAGAGATGAATAAGAGATGTACGTATTCAGAAAATCCGATTAATGAGTAACATCAATTTTTTTCACTTCACGATGTCCGTAAAAAAAAAAAAAAAAATACTCAACTATTTCATGAAATAACACCTTGATTTTCATGGACATATTCCGTTAATTTAGATCCATCATCCTAATTTGAAGATGATCATAAAAATTCGATTCATCTTAACTGATGTTCTGCAAAGTCGTACTAGGATACTTCTTTTCCCTTTAATTCGACCCCGAGTCCTCAGCTGTGAATTTGTCAATTTTCAGCGAGCACAGGACGAAAGCGAATTGTGTAATCTTCAGCCAAAATAGTTGTTGTTAATATTGGATACATGCGTGTGGATCAAGACGATCCGTTCAAGGGTAGCCTAGCTAATGGAGAACCGTTTTATTTTTGGGAATAACGTTAATCCACTAGTCCAAAACACTTCGCCCGTAATCAATCGGTTTTTACGTTTCATTTAATTCATCAATACCACCACACTTGTTTATTTACATCGACGATAAATTCTGTACCCGCTCAGTCTGCTCAATTGAATTTATAATCGCCGAGCTATCATATTACGCAGGGCAATGAAAATGACGGGAATAATTTTTTACAATCGATTTCACTAAGTCGATAATAGTATGTAAGGCAACGCATAATTGTGACATGCGTAATTAATAAATTTGCGACGAGGCGAGGGCCGTTCTATAATCAAGAATTGCGTGCACGAAAAGTTAAATGATGAAAAGATATGCGAATCGGTGAGAAGACGAGTGACAGGTGGAGTACAAAAATTGTGAACACCAGCCAGGTCCCATAAGAAATAAGTATTCGCAAAATTCATGCATGCGTCGGTCTAAAAACATGACCCGCCCTTATTTATATTATTTACGTAACTTTTTTAATACAGAGATTTTTATCCGGGTTATGCGCGAGAAAATATAAATGACAAAGGTTGAAAGATGACAAGTTACAATGTCGAGCAGGTATAAATTGCAGCAAAAAAAGTTACGGTCGATCCCCAATTAGTAACGTGTCCATCGTGCGTCGTGCGTATGAAATACATATACGAATGTCAATATTTGCAATTTGCCCGTAGGAAAATAAATAAAATACAAGTGACGAAACAGCGTTCGTTCGTTGCATCTTTACACTGTTTTTGTTTATTCGATATAACTGAATGTCGCCAATCGGATTTATCGGCACGCATGTATCTGTTAGATTCTGTATATTCTATTCATCTAACAATAAGTCAGATCATGCAATTAAATAGGGGCGTACGTAATTTGTGTTGAGAAGAATTTTTTGTACGCTATTTCCCGAAACGTTTTAAAATCGTGGTTCCGCGTCACATTTAAGAAATCACATAAATTTTATTGCAGGATTCTTCCACCGATTTCTTCCGGAATTCTGAACTTTTTACTTAACATGAATAAGCACAAAATAAAGTTACAGTATTACCTTACTCCTTGCTGGAGATTACATGACGGTCGTTTCTTCAACTTTGACAGTATCGCTGACTCGTTTATTTGTTTCTTCAAAATTGTACACTTGTTGAAACCAGTATAGAATGTCTACACTGCGCTACATAACCATGAATTATTACGATAACTGAAAAACACTTTAAAACACTCATCATTACACGTAATATTTGACCCACCAAACATTTTTAGTAATAAAAAAAATTTTTCGTGTCAATCGCAAATGATATTGATCACATACTGTTGTAAGACCGTCAAAATGATTCACTCGAAATAATAATCTGAACGACACGTTTTTTCACCCAACTCCGTTAAATTGCTGCATTTAAACTTCCGTTCCCCAATTTTCTCGTTCGAAGATATCTAAACTTGTTACGTCTTCAATCTGGCACGTTCCAAAGAAGAAAAATAAAATTTACCCAGTATCATTGAGTTGGAAAACTTGCAGACACGAACCCACCCAGCGTTTGGGGACCGTGTCACGGATGCGTGGAAAAAGTCTATAACAGTAGTGAGAAACTCTCGATAGCTCTGGATCCGATCGGCCAAAAGTACAATTTAAACGATCGAAGGTAGCGCACGGTTCAAATAAAAAAAATAAGTAGTAAGAGCGACGCTAGTCAGCTCGGCGCGATGCCGGGAAACAAGTCAAGGGGAGAAGATTATCGTAGATAGTTCGTCTCGTAAGACCGTCGAGGGATTTCTCATCGCCAGTTGTTCCGTTCGGAGACAATAATTTCGGCCAAGATTTCGACGCATGTATGCATACAGAGATGAGGGATTGTACCGAGCAAACCCCAGGGTTTAATCCCGTAGGATTAATACGATTATATTCGAAACGGGGTAGTAAAGTTTAAAGGGTAAACTTGGGCCTAGTAATTTATTCGCAGGCAGGTATGGCCGGGTAAACTTGGGACAAAATATCGCAAGGGATCCTATCTCGCGAACGTCTTCACTTTGGAACGGCAGACATTTCCGGAAATTAACCCCTCGGGCGGCAGGCTGTTTGGCTTCTGTTTGGTCACGCGAATCCGTACTTTCGTAAGTACCGTTTCTGTGTTCCGGAAGGCTTCTGGGCGCGTTATGCACCGAATTTCTTGTTGTTCTTCAACCGCCGTAGCTGCAGATTGGCGGAAAGTTTTCCATGTTTAATACTGGCAACGAGTTACGTTATATAGGTTACGTGCTGAATACCCGGCACGTTAGTGTTCCGCTATATACGTGCGTTACGTGCCGACGAGGAAGGCGAAGAAATTGTTTCCCGTAATGAATAATAAAAAGCAGCGTGACGAGGCTTCCAAGGTAAAACTGTAAAAGTGATTTAGGTCACTCTTTCGTATTCGTCCAAGATCACCGAGAATCTTTACGGTTCAACGAAACGTATTATGATACTCCTTTCTTTTTCACATAATTACTAATTGGCGTAAGAGGGGTAAATTTAACCAAAGTTTTTATGCGCAGAGGTGGAGAAAGATAATGACGTCTCTTTTTATCGCGGTGAAACAAGGGAGCCGTGAAAACTGCAGGAAGTTTGGAACATTTAAAATGATTAGGAAAGTTTTATGTTCTAGAGAAGTTACGAAAATGTCGGAGAGCCTCGCCCGGGATCAGGATCAATTTTACAATTACTTGGCCCCCTACGCTTGATATCGATACGCACAATTTCTTTCAAAATTAGCATTCAGCCAGAGTGAATGTATTTTTCTAGTACGATGAAACGAAAAAATAACCGAATGGCAGAGTTAAAATTTTTTAAGAACTCACAGATCTCGAAACCTTTTAATATAATTACCAATTTGTTTAAAATACGTAACATAAAATATGGTTGGAAAAAATAAAAATTATTTCTTGCTGACAGGAAAATCGGGAAAAGTCAAGTAATTTAAATCTCGTTATTTGGAATACATATCTTGATAATTTTATTATTTTTGCGGTAATTTTCAAAATTAGTAAAAGATACTCCTTCTATTTCTGAATTAATTTCCAAATAGTCAGCAGCAAATGGTCACGGTTCGTTGAAGCTGTATATGATTTTAGCAGTTGCGCGCAGAATTTAAACCTTTTCAAGTACATGAGGCATATGTATGTACGATATACACAACCAAATATTGAGCGAGAATCGGGGGATGAATTTCTAGATTCATTCGGTAGCTGGGCGAATAAACTTTTTAACGACCTCTCCGCATTGCAGCGCGAATAAAATTTGAAGCCACATCTAAACAAGCCGAGGGCAGGATGAAATGCCCGACTATTGGAAAGAGACCTCGAGGTCTGTTCAGGTCTGCAAACTTGTTATTTTAAATGAAATATCATTGAGTATTTCCCTTGGATATCCTATAATTGGATTTCTCTACAATCAGATGAGCCACTTGCCTAGATACCTGAATGTACTACACATAGTTTCTGATCGCGTTGCAGATTATCCGAACGTCAAGCAACATTCGCGATTTAGTTTCAGGATAAAAAGGTTCATGCATGATTCTGATTCACGCAACGCGTGAAAATTACCACACCGCCTAACTCAATTTGACTTTCAGCTCGCCCGGCGGCGGCTTTTCAATTACGCGATTTATGAAGGGCACTCGTTTTTCAAACCCGTGATGCGAGAATTAATTAGCTGGGTAGGTTCGTCACGTTAATCCGCCGCCTCTACGTATCGCAACGTTCGGATATTAATTGGCAATTCCGATCTATCGATAGCTATGATGGAATATTGTAATCTCTCGCATTCAGCGTCGCTCTGACCACTGGACAGGAAATGCCTGTACGAAGCCCAGAACGCGAGTCAGTAAAACTGTCGTTAAGGTGCCGCTGAACCGGCTTGCGTTCGAACATTTCGTATCGTCATAAATACTTGCAGCGCTCCTAGACGTTGAATTAAATGACATGATTTGATTGGCCGGATCTAACGGAATAGGCCAATAAAATCACGTAGTGTCGCGTTGCGTCGTGTCGGCCATCGTGAACGGGCCTTCGTCACCTGAAAATTTCGCAGTCTAATCCCGTCATATTTACGGAAAGCTAACCGATGTCATAGCTTTTCCCGAATGACGTGCGTGCTTTCATACGTCTCGATCTCCCTGGCGGAAATGAAAGAAATTCTGAAATCGTAGAAGCGGTGAATATTCAACAAGTCGGTAGTTCCGATGGGCCATGTTCGATGTGACCAGATTTTATTTATTTCGTCATCATTCATAATAAACATTAACAGCGATCTACGTTAGCAATGACGGAGATAGGGAGGTACGCTTTTATTCAAGCTACGATTAAAAAACTTTCCTAGTCAGATTCGAAACCCCGTTCTCGCACGATTCGACTATGAAATTTTCCTGCTTCTGACGTCACGAAATATATATATACGACACACCGGGTCAGCGGGGCCTTAAAACGGCATGTTGCGACATTTTACAGTATCATAACTGCGGTCGTCGTTATAAAAACCTTACACCGCACCGCTCGGTCGTTCGGATTTTCATTTTATATCTCATTACTAATCCGTCCCTCGGCAACCCATTGATGGTCCCTCGTTACGGCGTGTGGTACCATGTGGCGTCGACGTTAAGCTCTCGGAGTTTTTCAAACAACCGCACATACGCCCACGCCTATACTTGACGAGATCGAAAAAAGTTCCCATTGCGCGGGAATAGTACGTTCGGAATAACGACGCTTCACCTTTTTTAACCTCTAGAAATGGGTGAAAAATTCGTTCACCAATTAGAGAAGAAAAGCACCCACCTGATTGTTCTGGCGATTTATTTGAAAATAATCCCGTCCAATTAGTATAATAATAAATAAATATAATGAAAAAATAGATAATAATATTGCAAATGTGGGCGTGGCCACTTCTGAAATATTCAGCGGCCAGTTTAAAGTCTGATTTTATCGCCCTCATTATCGAAGGAGGAAAGTTAAGTTTAACACGTATAGATATACATTATACGTATATATATAATACATATATATGTACGAATATACGGTCGGGGAGGAAGACAGGTACGAGTAGATAGAAAAACTTTTTGTACTTTCAGCAGGATTCTTTTTTTCTGTGATATAAACTGTTGAAAAATGAAGCACGAGGCGCACGAGGCTGAACCGTAATTTGTTATAAGATCACCGAAGCTGTCACGCGACTCGAGTATAAAAGTTAAATAAGCATCTTTTACAAGCCTGCGTACATGCGCGCATTGTACAGAGATGAATTTGAGGGACGATCGAAACAGGTAGGAAAAGAATTTTCAACTTACCAATATAAGTTATTTGTGCGAAACATTGGCTAAGAGAAAGTGAGAATAATTTTTCTGTGGCTTATGCAAACTTGTAATAAATGCAATTAAAAGTCTATACGCTTGTACAAATCGCAATAAAAAAAACCGCGATTACTCCACAGTTTGAATGGAAAACAATTAGCCTTTTCTTTATATTTGGTCTGTAAAAAATCCATCGTCGTGTCTACAGGACGGGTAAATTTTTATTTGCGAGAAGAAGTATTCCTTTCGCCCGAATCTCTTTTCCTGCGAGATGCTGCCACGAGACTCATTTATAACTTCGAACGACGATGATGGGCGCAGCTGTTTCATCATTCTCTCTCGCTCTCTCTCCCTCTCTCTCTCGCGCGCACGTGCGATTTTTTTCGCACATTAGGAAAATAAATGTGTTTTCCGCGGGTGAGTCATCATACGACGTAGGTTTCCCGCTATCCGCGCCTATCGCTCGAGCGTTTCCTTGAATCGCTTCGAACCCTTCAATTTTACAACTCGGTAATAACGCGATCACAACAGGTGGTTTGGACAGGTGACCGCATTGCGTAACCGGCGCCCTGACTCTGCAGCTACACACTTGCAAACAAACATACCTGTGTATGTGTAACGCGCAGCATGGCGAGGACGTCGGGAGAGAAATAGCTAGGCGAGTGAAGGGTTCCACCGCATTAATTAACGAGCAATCAAGCGCACGCCTTGATTGGACCACCGAACTTCTACATTCAACCCTTCCAGTTTCAAAATCCATTTTAACTTGTTCCAAATAAATCCGCACGCATGCGGACGTATCGTCCTTTCATAAAGCACACAAGGCACGCGTATGCACGCGAGTGTTGATTCGCCTTTATTTATCCAATCATGGACACGTGCGTACCCTCTCGGCAAAGCTTTTACTGATTTTTTGAGCCTACCGCGAAGAGTTTTTCAAGTACAAAGAGTCCTTTCAAAATAACGCGGGACTGCGATAGGACAAAAACTAGAGGGTGCTCCTTTGAGGATATCTGTAAAAGGCGTGCTTTTATGATTAGCACTGGGTGCAAATTATGGTTGACTCATTCGCATATCCCAGATGCCACAAATTAATCACTATAGTTATCCGGTCTCGTTTAGACTCACAGTAAGGTGTAACGATGAAATATGTAGAAATGACAGTTTCTTTCGGATCGTCAAAAAGTGGTTTGATTCTAAGATACCGAAATCAATCGGTTGCACACTATGCTGTATACTCATCGAGGAAGAAATAGAAATAATTAAAGGGAACAATGTTTGTTCAACCTAATACGCGTATTTGGCAGATTCAGCAAATCTTTTTACGGTCTGTCATGCCTGTCTTTAGACTCGTTAACGGAGTCATTTACATTTCTGTATGATATTATACCTATATATAGGTATATAACAACTCATATCGGAAGTACGCCCGGAAAGCGTGTTAAATCCGGACTCTTGATTACATCGAGCTTTAAAAATATCCTTCTCATTCCACGCAATACGTATTATATATATGTACATATACATTATAATTTTCTTATACAGAGTCTGGGGATAAGCAAGTACAAGTATATATGTGTGTAGTATAACCGGAGTTTAACTAACCGCGTTAAATTGCCTGCGTTTAAACGGGTTTTATAACGAGCATATATTTGCTTTCCAGCCCCGGCGTATTATTAATATATTCATGCATTCAAAAGTTTTATGACAAGGCAACAAAATTTTGTTTCCCTCCCATTCGGCTAGCTACTCCTATGATTTGCCCTGTCCCAAAAATCTATCGCAGGTGTAATAGTTAGACGTTATACACGTGCGCATTTGAATTAAAAGTATTCCTGGCGTACAATCAACGAGAAACACTTATTGTCGAGTAACGAATATTCATCGCCTCCTGATAAATAATTCACCAAGTATAATATTCACTGACATTACTCCAGAATATAGAGTCATATAGGTAACAATAATTATTCTCAATTCGCTAACGAGCCGACTTTTTATACCAACGAAGCGAACCACGGATATTTAATACTTGAACAACGTTTGAGTGACCTGGAAATCAAAGGCATTCGTCGATTCCGCCGTCGTTTTGGAGTGACTTTTTCAGCTCTTTGCTACCGGTGGTCAAGCATTGGCGAAAAGGCGTCCGTTGCCCCGTGTAATTACGTTTGAAGATTACGTTTCAAAAACAAATTCGTACACCTCCTCGTGTGCGTTTAACGTGTGTTTAAGTATTCAAGAATGCGGCAATGTTTTTCCACCCTCCTCCTTCTCTTTGTCTCATGCCCGTCTCTTGTACCGAATATCCCGTACGTTACCGTGGCCCGAAAAGTGTTTGAATTCTAAGGTATTAGTCGGGGACGATAGCCTGTAGAAAGTGTTTGGAAATTTTCCCAGCATTATTCTCTTCACACTTTGCGGATCCGTATCGATTTTACTATTTAGTAAATTAGTTAGTAATGTAAAAAGTAAATTAGTAAAAAGTAAGTTTGCGGTTAGCCATTGCAAGATTGCAATATTATTAATGTTACAGAAAAAGTGGAAACTGGTTGGTCGTTTGTTTGGTATAACACTTACCTACATTAACTTAGAGCTCGTACCTAATTTCGGAAGAATTCTAAACTGATTTTTTTTTTTTTTTTTTTAGGATCAATTCCTTTCCTTGTCGACGTGTAAGTTACGCCTGTCATGGCTGGTTTCTTGTGCGGTTTTCCCCATATTATCCCAGATATGAATACTAAGGAGGCGAGGAAAGTTCGAAGATTGATAGCTCGAGAATGAAATTTTGTAGTTTTTGTGTCTAGGCACGAGTTGCTGACTGCGCGAGACTGTGCAACAATGATTCACAGCGAAAACTCCGGACATTACTTGAAGTAAACATTAACTCTAGGCTAACAAGTAGACACAGTGATAAATCGAATGGATTCTGTGTACAAGCTATCGGATTTAAAAAGCGACGGCGCAGACATATTATATTTTCTAAACGTCGTCCACGGATATAAGACATATTTTGTTCCTATTGTCTATTAAAATATTGAAATCCCGCCATGCAATAATGATCTTAATAATAATAATGATAATAATAATAATAATAATGACAACGATAATAATAATTTGACTATCGTTTCACTTACAAGCTAGTGGACCGCATACATACGCCGAATGTAATATTTATCTAAAATTGCTTTTTCTTCAAGCCATCGTTTATTTGCTATATAGATAACGCCGAAACCCGTTTGTTGTGTATACTTCAATTCAGGTAAGTGTATAATACATGTATTGTATAAGTTTTATTATGTCATACACGCATTAGCCGTTGAATGTCAACTCTTCACAATCGCGTATATAGTATTCTTAGCAAATTATTACTCCGTCAAGGTACAAAAATCGTAATGTAAAAAATTGTGTAAATTCATATCGTATATATGGTTAAATGTTGGATTTGTAAAAGTTCTCTAAGGGTATATAATGTGTACATATATTAAGGGTATACATATATGACGACGTATTGGAAGCGTCGCGCGGAACTCTGCACATTTCTTTTTCAACCTCGTGTCAATGTCTTCGAGATATCTCAATATCTGTACGATGCGTCTTGCGAGATTCTCGTCGGAAATAATCACGTTTCCGAGATCACAAAATAGTTTTACACAGTGTAAACTAGCGCTTACAAATTTGATACAGCGCTTCTTGGTTTTACAAGGCAAGAAAAAATTTCATCATCACTCCACGGAAGAGCGCGAGGTAATCGAAAATTTCGACTGACAAATCGGTCTCATATGTATGTGTTGAAAAATTCACCGCTCCACGCAACAGTTTCAATTAATTTTCGATACCGATTAATTATTCACTAATTAATTAGCTATATCGTATTTCTATCAGGGGCACCTAAATTTTAAGTATATTCATATTTAGCGGGGGTGATAATCGGGTTCAAAAGATACTCAGGAAATTACTTTTGTGCAGCGGTTATTTTTTAGCTTGCTTTTCCTCTCGCAATCAGTTCACTTTCAATACTTCGAACCATCTCCTGACGTAACGTAGTATAGGTATATACCGTATATACATACATTTGTCCCGTCATACGCATAACGATCTTCGTGTAAGTTATATGTTCGTATTTTCCTCGCCATCGTTTACATTTCGAACCTGGAGATAGAACGTTGACGTGCAATCGTTCCCTGCACGAGGCGGGTAATGTAGACGTACAGACCTCGAATATAATTGTTCAGAATATTCGAGGACCCGTTTAGTAACTGCTTTGGATCCATGCGCAGATACTTTGATCCCTCCCCAACAAGCGCGGCGACGAAGATCCAAGAGGAGGTAATTGTCAAATAAATTAACGCACGTTTCGCAACCCTTGAATCCTCGGCTCATCGTCAGCGCCCGATAATGTGAAAAGCACTCGGTTCACATACACGTATACGTATACGTAAGGGCAGGGAATCGTGGTACGCCGAATTTGTATCCCGAAGAAAACTAGCGGACCCTACGCGTGCGTTCATCCAAAGTAGGTGTCGCGTGATCCCGGACTTGCAGACTTCTCTTCTCACCATCGCCGGAAGAAGCTTTGCCTACTTTGCACGAACGACGCGGCTTCTTCGGCCTTCCCTACAAGACGTGCAGGTTCTCACAACTCTTCGACTTACTGTCACGAGCCCAGACCTTCTCGAGGATCGTCCTCACCTTGAGACTGGCGCTGGTTCTGCTCCCCCTGTACTTCTTCGGCGAGTTATTCTCCGAGCAAGAGCCCAGGGGTGACCTGTTCCTGTTCTTCCGTGATCTCTTGCGCAGGAGGTCGCGGGCGTGTTCCGGATTCTCGAGTTTAAGACGTATCTGGGACAGAAGTCCGACCAGGAGTTCGTCAACGTTGTGATTGATGACCACCGACGTCTCGATGAATTTACAATCGTACGAAGTCGCCATTGACCTACCCTCTGCAACACAAAGTAAATATTTACCGAGATGGCTTCTCACCAAGAGCCGCGTGCGATACCCGTATAAGGATCTCTCAATTTCCTCAATCTTCGAGAAACTTTGACGCGATAACTCCCGCTCAGCGCGCCGACACAAATGCAAATTAGTTATATCGATCTCGACAAAAGTTAGCACGCGCTCTCGCCTTGTCTACCTATTTTCCATTGTTATAAATCACCGCTACCACTTGCTCACCAACCTGTGTATGTATAACAAACATATCGCCACCAACTCTATAATACAAAATCTAATACGTTGTTAAGTCGTAAATTTATAGTGTAGACAGTTATATTATATTGTTCCGCACCTATAATCGGTTATCGCGTACAAGTGTTTTACGAAAAATAGCAGAGATCCGTTAATGACTCTGCCGAGTTATATTTCTTAAGAATTTTATACTTTAATTTTATTTTCGTTCAACGTCACTTACAGCCGATTTCAAATCTCCCCTTCAATTGTACCGTATGAAAATATACCACCTGTGCCAGAATTTTTATCCCATTAGCTGCAGCGTTATCTTGCATCGCTGTAACGTATAATTGATTGTACGGTACTTCGTATTTAACCCCACGTTTACTCACGAACTTATATTTATCGTGGCTAGACCCACCGCATGGTGGTACAAGTTTCGGTATTATCAGTTTTTTCTCACTATTTCTGCGAGCACGCACGCAAACGAAATCTTGTAAAAATTACTTCTACTTACGTTACAGAGTTGCGTGCAGCGAGAAAATGCCCGGCATAAAGCGGGACTGAACGAACATACGCATATCTAGTATCAATATTTAAGGCGGCCAAGGTACAACGTTACGCGTTGACCATTTTCTTTCTCACTGCGGACACGATTGTCTTCGCCAGCGTTTTCCGCAGCTGAAAATCACCGTCGAAACGTGTTCTCCCTTTTGCATACATAAAAGATTAAAATCGCCAGGTGCTCGTCGGGCCCTCAGGGCCCTCGATGCTTACGGGTCGTTGCGCAGGATACAAGACGGTTGTGAAAATATTCAAAGAGAATTTTTCGCTCATGTAGACAAACGAGCGAAAAGCGCTTTCCAAAATACGAAACGGAAGATAAAAATTCGGTACGATTATCCCGTGAAAACTTCCTCGAACCGTCGAAGTAGGCCAGCTGATTGTGTAATGTGTATCCTGCACAGACGATACATGCAACGAAGCATCAAAATACACGAGTATACGTATGCATAGAGATGCGTGTCGCTGAACAGCTTACGGAAATCCACAATTTTCATTGCAACTCCAGTTTCTTTTTTTTCTCGATTCAAAACTGCAATGTTTTATTATATCTGTCTCGGCCAGGTATTCCAGGCAATGCAGGCGGCGTGGTTGTACGCTTTCATACATTTTACACGCATACACTCATCTATCCAGGTGTACAGAATGGTTTGTTATGCCTGGCTTTATAGTGCGATAACGCAGCATTGTACCGTATATAGGTTCGTGCATTCGCGGCGTTGGTCGTAAAAAATTCATGGAAACGAATAAGTAACGCAATCGTCCCTCATTTGAATGCTTTTCTACAGTAAGGCTGACAAACTTTTTCTTTCCTTTGATATACGATCTGACAGAATCTACGCACACATAAACGTAAATTACCGTATAATGAAAAAGTAATCTATTTTAATATTATTGTTTATAGAAATTCGACGAGCTTTACTGCAGGATGCACTTTGTTGAAATACGAGATAATTTTCTATCATAACTGGTGCTTGACCGCACGTCACTAACATGTAAAACTGTTCATAAGTTTAAAGAGGACGGAAAATAAATCAATAAAAAGCAATTTTTTTTGCTATTCTTTAACCTTTGTAAAAATTCGCGTCCCGATATCTTTTGCTACAGCCGACAAGTCTGACTCCTGCGACGTGAAAACCTGTTATTAACCAGCGAAAGTTTCGTCTGTATAACTCTACACTGTAAAAAAAAACGTGAGGTAATTGGGCAAAGACGAATATTGACTGAGCTCTGAAAGGTGCTGCTGGGATAAAAACGATAATTCGGTGAGAAATCCGATGTCTAGTCGGAATCTCGGATTAGGCAGAAAAGCTTTTGGACACCTGAGTAATTGCTCATCCGTATGACGTAAATATTTGAGTCAGCATTGGAAAATGTCGACGACGATCGAGTTTATCGCGGGAGTAAGCGATGGTGGTGAAAGCCGATTTACTCAACGCCGTGAAAATTTGGCAATACGTTGAGGGTCGTTTTTTCTAAGCGTTAACTTTTACGTAATCATACGTAATCACTGAAATCACATTTTTCTTTCAACCATAAATCAAGCCTACGGTATATCGAAATTTTTCTTTTCAAAGGACGGTTTGCAAACACACTTTTCCTTCTAATACCTGGTACGCTGTTGCTTCACCCGACACTTTCTGCAGCAATTTACATGGTCAAAGTGGTGCCAGCGGCTCGAGAATTCCAGAAGGAGGAGTCGCGAGATTAAAGCACAGGAGAACGCGTTTGGTGTGAAAATACCGTGAACGAGCGAACGAGGCGTTATCATGCAATTTCTGTCAGGATATGAACTCTGCGAAGGCTCTGCTTACGGTCCTCGCTCAAAATATTGTTCAGCGTAGAGACATTCTGCCCAAATTCAATTACGGATTTAGTGCTTTTGATACATGTCAAATAAAACGTTGATTTAACTTGGCCACGACTGTGTTATGTATAATTTATTGCAGAAATACTACGATTTTTTTTTGTGCGTCATCAATTGCAGGTGACCAATAGCTGAAGTGAGTTTGGCGACACAATTGTTGCCCTTCTCAAATACGATCATCGTTAAGCTCTAACTCGTGAGCGTTTTATAATCGTTTTATTTGCTCAGACACCGAACGACACGCGACGTCGATATCACTTCGATTTTGCACCGTCACTTTCGTGTGAGATTATCCCGCCCCTATCGTCTGTCCGAATCACTCGACTGACTTTAGATTCTCATTCTATGTCGTTGACAATCCGCCATTAACACAGCAATTTCCGCTTCCATCAGACCATCTATTAGTGGTCAAATTCACCCATCCGCGTCAGCCCCTTCGAAAAGATCCTGATCTGAAATTGTGCAAGTTCGCGGACCTACAGGAGTCGCTTCGAAAGACTCTGTGGTTGGATTTCTGGTGTCAGCTTTGAATTCTGAGTTGAGTACGCGTGTAAATGCAACGATTATGTCCTTTCCTGACCGTCATTTTTCCGTCAGGATCTCGTCATTCCTCTCTCGTTAAATTTCGCTGAGAATTTATTGCACGATTAAATCCCTTATTACCGTTCGTTAAAGTCTTCCCGTGTCATGGGATCACGTATTTCTCTTCCACACTTCCAGCAAGCTTAAAGCAGATGATATCTATCTTACAGACATAAGAGTGTATACCCCTCGATTTGAAAATACTGGCATTTTATGACACTTGGTGCTTTTTTCAACCGGGTGAATAATATTCCAGCCCGTGCATGCGTGGAGAGCACAGGTTGCAGCCTTGAAGTAAACCAGATAACATTTGCTCGACGTTTGCGTGACGTTCATTCTACGTATAATTTCAGAATTGCATCAAACATATTCTGAATTCCCGTTTTGCAGAAGAGGGGAAATTTATTCATGCGTGAAACACGTCGTCGACGCTGACGTCAGACAGTTGCCTCTGACAATAATTCACTCCGTTGAATGTGCCGGGGTTGTGACTACCAACTGCCCCATCCTCTGTCCTGTGTCTCTCAAGTCTCAGAACGTACAAAGAAGCATTCTGACTGTGCGTCAACCCGGATACGGTCCAGAGTAATGAGTGCGATAAATTCACCCGAATATTCACTCAAGAATGTAATTAGATCGGAAGGGTAATCGCTGCGTAGATAATATTAACCACCATCCACCCAATTTCGTGTTGCAGATATTCGAAATACAGAAGGAATGCCGAACTATCGTATATAATATGGTGGATTCTTACCCTCAGGTGAGACGAGCGTCGCCCTGACGAGATCAATTTTGTTCCCAACAAGTATCACGGCTTTGCAAGAAACGTGATCCATTCGCCAGAGTTCTTGCAAAACTTTTTCAGCAGCGTGCACGGAGCTGCTATCAATTGTTGAATAGACAACGCAGTAAGCGTGAGGGTCGTGGTTTTTTATGCATTCCTCGGTCTGAAACATAACAAAGAAACGGCATTGTCGTTACAATGGTCGTACGAAGAATGTTACATAATAGCGTTTTTGGCAAAATAGGATGACTCCTTTGATATGCACGAACCACTATAGCTAATAACATAATTTACCCGAACCCTTATTTTCCGATACCCGAACACGAGCCATGCAGGATATGCCACGACAATACGTCGTTTCGTATCTTTCTTTATTTCTGTTCTGCATGACGAACTTCGAGTGGTACAAAAGCCGGCGAAAGAAGAAGTTCACCGATGCAAACACGTGCTCGTTTCAGCCTGACGTATGTTTATTTTCGTTACATATATACTTTCGAATAAATATAGACGGGAATTGGCGCACCGTGCAGGTGTGCGTCAAAGGTGCTCATATATTACACCTACGGATGAATGCTCCGGCTGTTCGAAAATGGGGTTCCCTTCGTGATCGACCGTTTTTCGGATGAATGCACCTTTTTTATCCGATTTGAACCTCTACCGAGTGTCTCAATACGCGTTGTCGAAATACGGTTACTCGGCCAAGAAGCGACTCGTATCAAGAATTTGAGAGGAAAAAAAAAAAAGAAAAACACGCAGTGTAGTTTGGTTTCGAATTGATTTATAGCAGGGACGGTCAACTTGATCAGATCCGCGATCTGCCGTCTGCTGTCCAGATTTTGTGCGATCTACCGATCTCAAATCTTTACCACAGAACTAAACGAAATATTTTTTGACAGAGTCATGTATTTTCTTTCGCCTTGTCGCGATCGACTGGCCTAATAGCCGTGATCGAAACACGATCGACAGGGTTGTCCATCCCTGATTTGTAGATATCTGCGCGAGGGTCTGAAAAAAAAATCAGAATACCTTTACCGAGAAAATGAAACGGTCCAGGTAACTTGGGATTCGATATAATCGAGACTTCGCTGCACAAGCTGCAGTTTATGGTTATACGGAGAAGAGCTTTTACTGGATAAGGGAGCAGTTCGTGCGGAGATCAATATGTACGCAGAAAGAAACTCGTCGTCGGTTTTACAGCCCGTGAATTCGTTTGTTCAAGACTTTTGCATCCGACGAGTGGAGCTGAGAGAGAGCTTCTACGCAATCGGGGACTGCTGAGTGCTCGAGTCAGCTAAAAGCTTACTCCAAATTGCGGACTGTCAAAAGTCTTATAACGAACCTGAGAACATTGGACGATATTTGGCTAAAGCGAGAACTCGACGCTTATTCAGCGGTCGCTTGGTTGTCTTCGAAAATAATGTTCCGGCGAAAGAAATTAAACACGAACAATTGTCGGGGTGTAAAAATTATTTTTGAAAATTGAAGAGTTTCAAACACTTTAACCAACACCGACGTGCGATCTTTGAATCCATGACCATATTTCTCGTGGCATACGATCATTCGGGTCGGTGGAGCACGCGTAAACTTGTTTTCCCCCGTTTACCTTGAATTAATTAATTGAGATTTATGTTAATTAGGCTAATTTGAGTGTCTCGTTTTGCGGAAAATGTGACGACGTTAAACGTGAGCTAACCAGACGTACGAGCCGCACGATTGCTTTATATAAATAAAAACTAATTTCGTTTGAGGCAGCTCAGCTTATTTGAAAGGGGCGTTGGGAAAGGGCGAAAAAAATTGTTGCTGTTTTTCGGGCATTTTTCTTATTCTCTTGTAACTCCTTTTTTCCTCGTACAATACGAGCTTCTACATACATACAAACAGTCACGAGGAAATGAGGGTACGAAGCATTGCCCACCCTCCTCTTTCCTGGTGTTCCTAATTGTAGCTGCGAACACTCTGTGCCAGCCGGGTTCTTTTTCCGGACGAGAGTTGTGCTTGCAGATGGTTTTCCGCTGCGAAGGAAATCGAATTGTCCGAGTATCACGTGATGCACAGTGATAGCCGCGGACATGTAATAACAAGATTGCGTGCGCACACAGTCACGTCCGCATATATGGACGCGTACGTGCATAACGTATATACATGCACACATGTATAATGTATATGTTCGTATCGCACACGAGGATTATACGGGCATCGCGTCCCTTTCCAGGCAAAGCTTACATCCATAATAATATTTTAGGTGGTTAATTAAAGCGAACGGCTAGATACAAGGCAACAGCTGACGAATACAAACGACTCGATTACAAGATATTCTGGAGCAGGTAGCCGCCGCGGGGAAGAACGGAACTGACGAATCCTACACGCAGCAGCAAATGCTATTTGATTATTAAAGTAGCCTTGGTTTTTTCATCTCGATGAAGAAGCCCGATGATTCGAGGCTACACCCTCGTCTATTCACCGTTGCAAGTTCGGAAAGGCGTTCTATTTTCGTAACTTGTCAAAGAGTAGGGTCTTGAATAATTGACCTCGGTTCGCTGCTCTCTCCAAGTCAGACGTCCTAATATACATACGTATAGCATATTGCTAGGTACTACGGTATTGGCGCGAAGGTTAATCTGACGATGAAATTCAAAAGCATCGACTGGAGCAGGTACGAGACGAAATCAGCGGTAAGCAAAATTGAGGAAAAAGATACATATGTGGGTGGCTGTCGTAGCGGTGAGCTGCCACTTTTGGTTGAACTTTGATGGGCGAGAGTATAATATTCTCGACTAAATTCTACGTAGGTACTATGGTTTCGCTTATAGGTCATCGCGAATTAGAGTTTATAGCTTTAGAATTAAATTTACGCATTCATGGTCCTTGAGAGTGTTGTCAAATTTTGAAATTCGCGAACAATAGATGAGGTGGTAAGAATTTGTAAAATGAAAAAAGATAATATTTCGAGAATGGATCAAACGATTCTCATGATTTTGGTCTCAGTCGTCGCAGCTTTTTTCAGCTTAGAACTGAATAAATCTTCGATTCTATCGTTCGTACAGTTTTCGAGTTATTTGAATAATAAAAATAAGAAAAGAAAAAATTTCACACTTCTTTAATGAGGATGAGAAGCGCGTGAAAATGATATAAAATTATCGGCACATGGCAAGAGAACATCCAGTTCAGTTTTATCTATCTATCTCATTCTATTTTCCGATATTTCGATTTCACAATTTCAGCATGCTGTTGAAATTAGTTCTTCCACAGTCCAGGAACAGATTTCAAATGCAAGCGAATTAAGCCACGGCTCTGGATCGAGCTTATCTATCCCACGAAGTTGGATGATCGCTCCACGTTTGCCAAAGTACATCCGTACGTAAACTGAGAAAATTCTAAATTCAAAAGCTTTTGAGACCGCTGAATGGAGTGCACGTTACACAGACAAGGGTTCGTTTGCCAAATGCATCGAGCGCCTGGAGGACCAATAAGAAAAGCTCGGAGCCCGGCAAATGCTTTTACAGTCTCGAGGATCGGCGCGACGTGGTTCAAGGCAACCTTTGCACAGTTTGCACGGCAATTATTGCGGCGCCCAGGGGATGCCGAACTCGTTGTGCGGGGTGATTATCGGTGTTGCTGCGTGGAAGCTCGTGAGAATCTGGCGTTCGTCGGTAGGTAAGCTCGCTGACGTAATTCGCGAAACGTAACGTTTCCCGGGGGTTCTTACTCGGCCTAAAAACCTGATATTAACGTGCACGCGGCGTCGACTCGTTACGGTAAAGAATTGTTTGTACTGTAGCCCCGACTCGGTGTGGCTCTGAGTTTACTTTCAACAAACTTGAAGCCGCAAATTGAATGGCACCGAAACCAGTCTGAGGTGGACTCTTTCTAACGGACGACGTACACGCATGGAACGTCGTAACTAGTACTTGACTTTGCGGAATTTTGACCACTGTAAGTGGACACCAACTCGTTTCTTTGAAAAAATACCTACAAATACGTGAAACATTGAATACATTTGCATGTACCTTGTAACTTGACGGCCCCTGATCTTTTTGACCCGTTTTGTGACGACTCGCGTTACTGTCTGATCGGAAATGTTTATTGATATTTTAAAAAGGGGTTCATGTTTCTTTTTCTCTCCGGATATCGAAAACCTGGTTTCGAAGCTGTATCCACGATAGCGTAAGGATTTTGTTACCTGGAGGTAATTTTGAATTTCAGTCCCTGTGACGATCATTGATCGATGTCACCCCCGGAAACATGAAGCGCGAATTTTCACAACCCTTTGACGAGCAACTGCGTTAAAGAACCAGAAACCCTTTTGCTGGTATTTAATCAAGTCAATAATTGAGAGAGATTATAATTAGGTATTTTCATCGGGTGGATGAATTTCTTTTTGTATCTTTCCACTCACCAAATTTCACCCTCTTATTATGCCTGTGACGTACTTTAAAGTTATAATACGGGTATGAAAGAAATTTTTGCTTCGTGCATTTCGTTACCAGTCGGAATATCCCTAATCTGGTCCGCTTCACTGCGTGGTAAACATTCAACCAACAAACGGACCCAATTTTTTTTCAGGTGCACGCCCGCGCTCGAATTAAGAAAAACGATACATACTTTTCCCGGCTCGCAAATTTGACGAATATCCCCCTTTTAATCCGACGAATGGCACACCCGTATAGCCAAGCTCAAAAAACTGCACGGTCGCTGATTTTTTGCAATCAGTTGTTACAAATGTGGATAAAAAGAGCACTTCAAAGACATAGTTTCACAATTTTTAGAAACCTCTGGTGAATTAGAAGTATAGTCTACGGTTTACATAAATTAGAGAATCACTAAAAGTTTTTTCTTACGCCAAAGCTCGCAAAGCATTCGTGCAGTTTTATCGATATGAATAATTTTTGTAGATTTTTTTTATTTTGTCGCTAGAAATGCTGCTGCGAAGAAACATAATCGCGAGATGGACGCAGATTTTCAAATAGATGTAAGCATGTTAGCTGACTGTATGGAATACAGAATCAGAAATCTCAAGGCAATATATATATATATATATATATATATATATATATATATATATATATATATATATATTAATATATATTAAAACTCATTTGTCAGCGCATGAACGAAGTTTCAATTTTACTCACCGAAAAAAGCAGTTTTTTCTCTCCGAATTTCAGGCTTATCGAATTTCTGCAGCATGAGTAGTTTGCCTTCTGAAAATCGCCGCTACTTTGATCCAAGACTGAAATGTGACTGCCTCCGAAGAGGCAGGTCCAGCCAAGTGAACGAAATCGTCTCAAGCTGAACGTGAAATTACGATCAGCCGATAAAAGGAAATTAAAAATTACTAGCAAGGTATAACACAGTCTGAAAGGAAGAAGGTTTCAACCGTACAGGATCGGATATCGCGGTGGGTGTGTGATAACTTTCCAGCGTATCCTTTGCAAAATGAAACGTCCTATTAAACCGTTGAATGTTTCGTTAACACCATACCTATACTTGGGAACAAACGGAAGGGTTACCTGCTTTGCGAAATTTAATTATGAAACACCGTGAAACCGGAGACGTGGCTGCACAGTTTGACATAAAAGATACGTAGACGTCGGGGACGCGAACGGAATTTCATCGTGGGAGGTAAAAGAAACATCAGATAGGCAGGGAATTGCCGAGGCACGTTTCGCCGGTCGAAGATCCGGTCTGACTTGAGATAGGTGGATGAGGAATGCGGTGAGAATTGCGAGGCAAATATCAGAAGCACGGGAGTAATTTCTCTTACTTTACATGTTACGCGATCTCTTTCCCGAACGAAACGGATTATCCGAACGTGTTTGACTAATATAATATAGTATTTGCGGTGGAAACGCAGCGAGCTAAGCACTGTGTCGAGCTAGCAATTCCCTTTGGTACAAGCGATAAATGCACGCCTCAGCGTTACGTTCAGGCGGATTATTGAATATGAGAAAGAAGAAGATGAAGAAGAAAAAACGAACCTTGTCGTATTTACAGTTGGCGCGATATATATCGAAGGTGCGTATAGGTACGAGGGTGAAAGATAAGCCGAATCGACCTCCTCGTACCGTTGGAGAAATAAAACGGGCAGACCTTTCTTTGATCTGAAATCAACGACCCAGAATTTAGGGGTACGAACGGAGCCCGAGTTTTTTACCCTTCGGGATTTTCGCCGGCGTAAAGAGAAGCTGGTAGAAAAATATCCATGCAGACTATACTTTGCATACGGAATACAGAAATAATATAATAGCACGGAAGAAGCCGAGACGTACTTTGACGCCTATACGTGTGGAGAAGATAAGGCCAAAGAATGTTGTAATGAGATTCGTGACTTGTGAGAAAACTCCGGAGCGAGCCTCTCCGCCACTTTTGAAACTCACATAGCCAGCGCAGACGTCCATTAGCGAAAAATTTCGCCTCATTTCGCGATGCGAGCTTTTCAAGCTGCTCGATAGTTTGAATACCTTATCCACTCTTTTGCGCGTCGACTAATCAAAATTCGTTGGAAAATTCTGCAAGCTGCGAGGTCGAGCCCTGAACATTGTCGGATCCTCGCTAAGCACCAAACTGAGTGATTATCAACTCAAGGGTGAGCGAGGCTTTTCGCGGGGGTAAATTCGCCGTATAAATAACTAATTTTAAGTCCCGTCGTGAGGTCCAAGTGAAACGTGAAGAGAGGCTTTACCTGTAGAAACACGCGAGGATGAACGTCCGGATTCCCCGGACGCTGACCCTTCTGTTTTCTGAGGATAAGCTTTAACGAGCGGAGAATAGGGGCGCGCCTTATTACTCTTTTAACAATTACAAGGTAGTCACGTGCCGAACAGCGTCTTACTTGTCCAGTAAAAGCAGGCTCACGGGATTTATTTCATCCCGCTATACCTGCAGTACGAAGCCAAATTACGAATTGAATCGCGGCGAAAGCCATCCCCTCACAACCTCTACGTGAGCTAAAATATTTTTTCAACTTTGTGGGGAAATCTTGCGGTAACTTTATCGGTTAATTAATTTTAATTGAAAATTTCCGGAAGGTATAATTATATATTCTCTGCAGTTGCTCTTCAATAATTAGTTTCTTATCTCACGGTAAAAAAAAAAAAAATAAAAAAAAATAGATGAGTCGGCGACCCCGCTTTTCACTGCGATGTATAGTTAAAGTTTGACTCATAAGGGCTTCGAGTAAACAGTACTATGGCTTCCTACTGAATTTCACTTAAATTCGCGGTGAAAAGCAAATTTTCACTACATGGAGGTGAGCGCGGGTTTACCGTGGAGCTACGTAACGCTTCATCGATACGGAGTGTCCTGGAAAATTGTATTTTTCACACTCTTTTCTAAGATATTGGGAGTGAAAATATTATTCTTTGAAGTTCACGTGATACGGGTATACGGAGATGAAACGAATTCGTATGTGTAGCGATCAGGTTTAACTTACTTCCATCACAGATTTCGAATATATGTATAATAGAGAAATGGACCTTGGTGAATTTGCAGAATTTAATGATTTAATTCTCTCCAATTTTAGCTGTAGGGTAAAATTTATAGATAATCTTTAAGGTACGACCCTGCCTCTTTACCTCGAAAACGACCGTCGTCAACAGAATTTGAAGATTTACATATTTATTTGCATTTTTGCCAACGTCCGATTTATTCACGCCTTCGAAACTCGTCGACGCTCCTCGCAGTGTTTGTTCGTGTATACACACATCACAGGGTAAATACACTAGAGCGTAAAACAGGTTCGATTATCTTCAGGCTCAAATAGCTTACCGAGGACACACACGATAAAGTTTCTAGCTCTAGATCCAATCACTGATCCTACAAGATTATTACTATACGCGCAGGTGACGGTCCCTACAGTGTAGGCTGATTTTATGCGAGTGATTCGAGATTTTACGAGTTGCTTGGCCAGTGATGATGGGTCCGTCGTAAAGTATCAAGGCATCGCTTCAGCGACGATCCTCATCCTGGCAATCTTCTCGCTAAATACGCGATTGTTTGCTTTCGGACGGGGCGTGGATATCGTCCCGTAAATCGGATAGCCATTATATTACACGCGAACGAGGATTTCCTTTTTGCATTGGAGAAATTTTTACGAAGAAATGTACAAATCAATACATCGCCAGTCGTGTGCTCAGTGCAGGCGATACCGAAAATAATTTTTTGCCCTACGTAGGCGTAAAATGGGATTTTACAGTCCGTTCGGCAGGTGTAAAATCCGGTTTT
The DNA here is from genome assembly GCF_021155785.1 of Neodiprion fabricii. NCBI lineage: Eukaryota > Metazoa > Arthropoda > Insecta > Hymenoptera > Diprionidae > Neodiprion > Neodiprion fabricii. The sequence goes on from NC_060241.1 coordinate 30,309,800, forward strand.
ACACACCGGTACGTATAAAATGAAAAAGAACCTAAATTCCCCGAATCGTCTCTCGCATTCATAGTTGAGGTTAGTTTGATTCCGAGAATTTCCAGTTCAGTTTATCTTCAAGGGGTGGGTACTGGAGTTATTTATTTGCTTAAAAAAACAATGCCAATCAAACCCAGGAGAAACTACAGGCCAAACTTCGGGAGGTATAATTAACAATTTTTATTTTCAGTTTCAGCAATTGATTGATAAAGGTTGATTGAATTCAGTTTTCCATTTGTAAATCACACGATAGAGTCCGATTCATTTTTTTGGTTAGTTAAAAACCTTTCTGTGCGGTGAAACAAAAAATTTATATCATCATTATTTTTAACGAGCATAAATAAATATATTTTTAACAATGAAGTATTATTATTCTTTGTCCTTCTTTTTTCTGTTTTTTTTTTTTGGCAAATTTTGTACAATGTTTTTCGGCAATTTGACGGTTCGTAGGGAAAATAATATTGTTTGCATCACGAGCGTAACGATTTACTCCCTAGATACGAGAACTATTATATCGTCCATACGAACGAATTATACGACCTGCATTGATACAGCGTACCAAAGCGTATTGTGTAGATAGAGTTACTACCTGCATTGAAATAACACAACGGAAGCATATATAACTTCATGTTGTATCGTTGCGATTATACTACTTGGCACGTTTCAACTCAACTTCAATTAGCTGCCGCCGCTACAGTTTCCCCTTAGTTTCTAAACAGTTGAAACTTCGATGCTGCTCTATTCCTTATAGAATTCTAGCCCAGGTGTGTCTCTGTACCGGTATGGAATTATTCTACGAAGGATAACACGAGCTTACAGTTACGTAGAGAGAAATTGGGAGACGTGAGTACAACGAACAGATTGATGTTCGCTTCGTAATCGCGATAAACCAGTACCATCAATTTCGGAATATTTTGTCACCTCCGATACCGTTGAAGAGTTTGTCAGCCGATCTACGAGTTCACGTTTGCCGCGGTACTATCAACTCCGTCGGAACGTAACTATTCATGAATACTAAATTGACGAGCGCGTAGTAAATCTCATCCGACTGTGACGCCTGAACCCTCAGAGACAAGGGTGCGAGATGAAGTAGAGCAAGAGTGTTTCGTCTCCGAAGTCGAACCCTTGTGCGAATATTTCAAAAGCTCACATAGCTCGCATACTCAGCTACTGCAAATTCGCGTTAGACGAGCGGTGTAAGACACTTATCGTTGATCTTGTAACGCGGTTACAGCGATCAATTCGAAGTTTTCGTCCAACTACCCAACGACACCCCGAAGCGTTTTCCCAGTTACTTGTCTCGGTTCAATTCGTATATGGCTGATTGTGCCACACTCCCTCACTCCCTCGCTCCCTCGGCACACGTAGACCAGACCAGCGTCGCAATACTTGCGAACTCGTAGACGCAAGGTCGGTTGGTTGGGTGGCGGTCGCCAACTAACCAATCAGCCAGGTATCCAACCAGGCAGACAGCCGAGCCACCCAGGCAAGCAGCCATCGTCGCCCGTTCAGCCATGTGCTCTGCTGGGGCGTGCGACAAACCCCTATATTTAATACACATCACCACGGTTAGGCGTGCTTCAAAGTTATTGGCATAGAGACCGTCTTGCCGTGTAGCGAGTACGCGAATTCGCCCTACTTGTGCACGTTTAATGCACTATCTGCTCGTTGATGATGTTACGCTGCACGGCGTCTCTGTCTGTATCCGTAAATGCTTTGCACAGTCCGCGTACTCGAGCGAATTAATATTTTGAAAGGGTACCGGCTGGCTGTGCAGTCTGTCCGTCGATTACGTGCTCGATAACGTCGCGACCTAATAACCAGTCCGGTGTATGAAACTTTGAAGGACGTCGTATCGCGTTTCGCGATGTAAATATTCGGCACATTGCAAATAACTCCGGGCAACTACAAGGGATCGAGTCATCGAACGATAGCAATGCGTCACTGTAGACACTAAACGAAAATTGAGAACGTGAGGAATAGGGACAAGTTTACTAGTTACCACTGATATTTATATTTATATATATATTTTTTTTTTTTGACAACTTTACCCGCCGTTACCTATTTCAACGTACTTTCGAATAAAGTTCTATCATGTAAATTTACTGTAAATTTTGAAACCCTCTAAGGTTAACAATTTATGTCTTTTTTCCTGCTGGCCTACTTCAACGGAAAATTTAATCGCGCGTAAAATTGACCCTCGATTTGTAAGATAAACTATCCGCGGAGGATGGGGAGAACCGAGAAAAATAGAAGGACCCGTGAACGCCGGATCAAGAATCAGCGACCGGAGAAAAATAGTTGCAGAAACATGTTCCGCTCTCCATCTTCCTTGCTTTTTGACAGTGCGGCTTTTGTCTTCCTGGCAGTAGTTCTCAGGGCGTAGCTGATGTCATTTTGTACGAGATATAAAGATGGCAAGACGCGGTGAGGGTGAAGGATTACGGGTAAGACACCTCGTGTCTACAAGGAGTGCGCTTGTACCACGTTCTTCATCCACTTTGCCATAGAAAATCAATGCTGAATCAATTACATTGTCATATTTCATCTGGCTTTCGGTCTAATCTAGCAATTTCAGGAGCGGAGAGAAATTCGTCCATTATTTCATTTTAATCGAGACATCAATCCGACCTCGTCCGCCGTTGTACGCGGATGAAAAGAGAAAAGAAGAAAGAAAAAAAGAATAAATGTAGGGAAAAATCGCCCTGAGCTGTGGTAATATCTACAGAGAGCATCGAGTCTGGGTACGAACTGCAATATGTGCCCAAACTTTAACTCAATTCGCACGTAAAACAAGCTTGACCAGCGGTAGTTATCAAGCTGCTAAAGGGACAACCCCTTTTTCGCGACAGTATTCGTAGGTGAGTGTAAGTGAATAACTTTCAGGTTCAATTATGGCTGGTGATATCGCAGCCTCCCAATGCGGCAGTGTAATAATATACCTCACTTTTATATCTGATAAAACACATATGGAGACGATAATGCTGTTTACCCAAGATAAACGATATTTTTCTATATTTCGTTCAATTACCGCAACAAGGCTTACCGCTAAAAGCTCGGCACATCGTGAACTCTTCGTTTCGAGGCAGTTTTGTACCTACACCCGCACCTACGTTCGTGGTTTAGATTTCTCCATAAGGACGATCTCGCTTTCAAATGTCTCGACAACGGTAACCAGAAGCCGCGGAAAGGGTTAGGCACTACTCCCTGTGGTATCCTCGAAAGCAATTGAGTCTAGAGAAACGACCGGGGCATAAGAGACAATGGAATTAGTTACGAGAGCAAAGTTTTAATTGTACTACTTCGCCTGTTAGCTGGTAACTGGTTTGAGCGCGACGATAAAAAGACCGACGTTTCTGACAGGATGACCGTGGGTCTTAAGGTCTTTATAGTCAGAGCGAACGAACAGGAAAAACTGCGTTGTAAAAAGCAGCTTCAACAAATCCTGAATTTAAAACGGATTTAAGAACGAATTCGCTATGCCCCGAGTTGGCATATTTCGGAAGAAAGTATACAAATCGCACAGTCTTGAACCTCATCCAATGCGAGCTTCAATTACCTTGGTGAAGAGAAAAGAAAAATGCACACGTTCACAAGTATGATACGTATTGTCATGTAACAATATTGCAGTTGCTAAGAAACCTTTCCAACGTCTTGCACAGCTGAATTTGCGCAGTCAATTCGTTAGAATTTAAACAGCATATTTTCGTGAATACATCTCATTCCGTTTAAGATCTAAGCCGGGAGTATTCGATATGAAAAATGTTACCTTAGTTCTAGACGTAAATTGGAAAATCGAACGATGCGAGATTTGATTGAATTTTCAAGATACCAATGATATCCATGTATGAATATGGATCGATTCTCGTAATATTAAAACCCACGTGAATTAGGGTGGATTATTGGTGGATTATATTCATTTTTATAGAGGTATGTGCAGAGTTATTGGCACTCGATTTCAAATTCTTCGAAACACCGGGCTTTCCATTGTAAGGTCAGTATTACGTATTAAAATTCACTAACATGACGTGATATGAAAAGCCATGGAATTTCATACGGATTTGAATTCCAGGAATCAGAATTTAGGAACGTGAATGAATTTCGCTATTATTCCATTGAGGCGGAACTTTGACTCTCGAGAAGCTTTGTATATTGAAACAAAGCAGTTATTTTAACGTAACAATGATGAATGTTGAAAAAAGTAGGCAGTGAAAGTTTACGGTTGAGAAAAGAGAAATGTAGTTTTAATAAGAGCCAAGTTTAATGTTTAACTTTCCCGATTACCGGAGAGGTCGGAGTGCGGAAAGAGAGTTGAGTGAAAACTAACGCTCGGACATGAATATAACATAATTCCAATCTTGCGGGTTCTACCGCGGCGGTAGATTCCCGACGAATTATGGATCAGCTGAAAGGACTGGCGAGCTTGAAACGGCCTGAGTGCAGGAAGGTGGATTATCGATCTTTGGAAACCGACTCTCTTGGCCCCAAGAAACAAGAGAATATCACCCTGTCACATACACATAAAGCCAAACATAAATTCACCTCCTTTTATTCTATACTTCGTCCTCTCTTTTTCGTCACAGGTCTTACCGTAGTGTAGAATAATTTGCAGTTAAAAAAAAAAAAAAATAACAACGTACAATAAAAAATCCCGAAAGAACGGCAGTGTTTTTATTCAGTGGAGCTTTTTTCAAGGCCGAACGAAACTTTACGCAGGTTTCATACATGGTCATGGTTCGCTACTTTCATAAGCATCAGCGGGAATACTGTAGCCGCGAAATTTGTCGGATCGTACAAGTTTCAAATTGCCTGAATTCAACGGATGTATGATAGTCAGAATTTCCACCCGTATTATAGGTGCTCGCTGGGAAATTCTGACTCCTTTTCAGCTGGGGAGGGGCAGCTTTGCATGTTTCCCGGCGTGCGTAAGTCTAATTCATAAATATCACGCGTTGTACGCGAAGGAAGGTGAGGGCCGACGGTTAGGTACGGAGGTTGATACATAAATACTGACACAATTGTATCAGGTAGGCTTGCGACTCTGGATAATTTCACGAGTGAATGGTTGTGTTTTATTAAATTCGTAATGATCCCGTGCGAGATTACTATAAATTGATGTGCAGTGTAGAAAATTGTAAAACCTGCCGTGTGTAAGGCTAATTACAATAGTCATTTTTACTAGCCGGATAGAACTGTAGTGCTAGTAGAAATATCAAATATAGGCAGGACGTGTGCGTCGACAAAGATTGGTAGAATAGATTGTTCATTTATTTTTAAATTATTCGTTTAATGAGTTGATGAAGCATTGTGAAATTTCACCGGTACCTCATTGTTTTCTGTTTACGAAAACCTGTCCTTTTGAAACTGGAAAGTTTCGTTGACCAATATCAAACTCAACTCATAATTGACCGTAAGATTTTTATTTTCAAAAGCTATTTATTCACACGGCGTGCCGTTCGCTACCTTTTGGCATCAGAAATATCAGTGCAAGTTCGAGAGCTCCAGAATATTGAAACGATTATGTTTATGATATTCAAATTTAATGCGGTGAATGTGCAATTTCTTACCATATATTATGCCTGATCGCATCCTGCGAGTGATAAATCTGTGGGAGGCCGGGCATCTGAGTACTGAAATTTGCAAAAGACATCTCACGCCAAAGTGCGGCGAGGCATTTTGACGGGCGAATAATTTCTGAACCCACCGTACGTGTTTACAGATGCTAACTCGTACCGGGATACGTATAGCCTCTGCGGAATACGGACCGTAGACTGTCAGAACAAAGTTGGTTGAAAAATTGTGTCACAACGTCTCGCGCGAAAACGTATTATTATTGTAGTCTGCTTGTGGAGTTAATGAAAGCTGAGGTGAATCTCGGGTGAAAATAGTGGGAGGAAATAATACGACGGTATTCGCAATGGCGGTGGGCGGATGATGGGAAAAGGAAGCATCGAGATGCGCGAAATACGTATGACGTGAGAGAGGAGGGTGCGGAATCTGCGAACGACTACAAAAGAAATCGCCGAGCTTACGATTACCGGAATTGACGGAGCAGTCAAGTCTCGAGCAAAGGAGCGCGGAACAGGCCGACAACGGCTAAAGGGCGCGAACGATCGGCTATCGCCATTATCCGGTTCCACGATCAAAGGTAGGGACCAGGAGGCGAGAGATGGAAAACGGTGGCACCCTCGAGGGAAAACTAACGAGGGACAATGGACGGTGGTTCCTGTTCCATACCGGCTTTACGAAATTTTGAGTGTCAAAACATCCGTGAGTCGATTTTACGAGGAACATTCGGAACGGGGCGGTCAAAGAGTGAAAGGTTTGCAGTCGCAGAGAAGTGACACTCGTGTATTCGTTCAAACTTAGTTGATCGATAACTCAGCAAGACGTGATTTCTCGAATAATTCTGCCATGCAGACTTCTATGTTGAGTTTATACCGTAAACGAAAAACGAAAAAAACAGTCTGGAGATACTGTTTAGTCAGGATTTTTTTTTGCACGGTGTTTACTCTAAAAGTATGTAGTCTGTGGGGCTTCTAAAGATTGGTATATGGATTGGTGAGTAAAAAATAACTGTAGAGGGTGGTTGGTTACTGGAGGGTGGTTTGATTCTGGCACTCCACTTTTTCGTTACATTTCCAATCTACGAAATATGTAAAATTTTTGTCCTCGTTGAGAAAAGTGTGAAAATGGTAAAAGAGAACGAAATTCGAATCTCTTTTATTTGCAAAGGGAAACAGCTGTGATCCCGCTATAAACGCTGTTGCGACTACGCCGTTTATTGATAGCCGATTGTCTGACAATGGATTTACTCTATATCGACATACGAAATAAGAATAATTCCCAGAAAGTTAAAACGTCGTTTTGAATTCAGGAAGGACTGCACAGGATTTTGCAGTCCTTTATTCCCCTTCTTTACCTCGATCGATATCCAATTGTGTTTGAAATACCTTTCAAACGCGACATACCAAATGCACGGATATCCCCTCGAAACGCCCTACTGACTCTGAGTCTTGGCTGAAAAAGTTGATTGGAACCGTTTGAAACCGTAGGAAAAACGAGTTTTAAATACGTTGAAGTATTTATTTCACCGACTGGTAATTTGTCGTGAAACTTAATCTGGAAATTTCAAGATGCCAGACAATACATAATTATTCAGACAAAGAAGAAATTGGTATTTTCAACGTTTGAATATGAAAAAAGAAATCAGTCAACTTTGCATGCTTCTTAGCTTGACTAAGTTCTGCAGATATAAAACTCATTTGAAACACGTTCGTGGTTGTATTTAAATGCTGACGCAAAGTCCGTAAGTTGCAATTTCATTTCAAAAGTAAAATCATTCCCAAGAGTAATTGATCCAGTAATCAATAGTTCTATTTTGCGAACGAACAAAGCGGCGGCAAGAACAATCCAGATATGATTTCAACCGACACTCGGCGAAAGCCAGAAAACTGAGAATTGAATGAAAATTCATACCAGTAATAACGTGCGTGCAACATCTGGTATCCAATTCTGCGATTTCACCCTAACAAATTCGAATTCAAGCGAACATTAATCCACGCTTAGGGTATCTCGATGTGACGTGAAAGACTATTTTTCACCTTACGCGGGCCAACCGGTTAGTCCCTCCTGCAGCGCACCTCCTCGGTGGTGGTGGTTATCCCCTGGGGAAGGGTGAATCGCCCCCGCGGCGTCTTTACTCAAGTTTTACGAGCGACAATATATATCTTCAGTGAGCGACAGCGATAGCGCTGAGCTCTTATTAGACACCGGGTGAGACACAACCCGGTTGGACACCTATCTATCGCGCATGGCGGCTCATCGTGGCATCGGGGCCTCAAGCCATGACGGCACGTGCCATTGCTGCCCTTATTGCTCACTCTCACTCTCTCTCTCTCTCTCTCTAACCCCCGCAGCTTAGAGCCTGATAGCTCGGCCGAGTGGCGTCCCCGAAACCGTGGGGGTCGAACGAGCCGAATGAAGTGGCTCACATCCGCCACCCCTCTCTATTCGCGGACACGTCCCATGGGAGGCCTTAAAGACGAGGACGACGACAACGAGACGCAATTTGTCTACCAGGACAACGCTCGCATTGCTCCCTCGGCGATGGACAATTTTGTATCAAGCTCTTCTCTCCGTCTGTCCGTCCGTTGGTGCGTTTCTTCCTCTTCTTTTTCTTCTTCTTTTTCGTCTTCTTCAACCGCGGAGAGATGAGTCTTCCTGCTATTTATGGCTCCCGGAAAGCTTTCCCAATAAGAAACTGGCTGGTACTGACGTAAGGGACCTTAATTTGAGATGGCTGATTGCACGTTTATCCGCGAAAATATGTCACGTCTCTGGAAGGACACGTGTTTATATCGCATTCGAAAAATAACTCATCCGAGTTCTCACGCGTAAGGTTCGACCGAAAATTGCTGGGTTCGTGAAAACGGTGCTGCGATATTGAGTGGATGAATTATTTGAACTTTATCAAGTTACAGGCTTCTTAGTAATTCACAGCAATTATATAAAACGCAAAATTCGTACTTGAATTAGTTATGTGATTTACGATTGTATTACCGCAGGCATCTTATTCCTGATTTTAATTATACAACAGAGCGAATGGGATGAGTTAAAGAGCCAGAAAGGAAGTGGAACAAATTAAACTTATCATTGAAAGGTGAAAGAATCTTGTGTTTCATTTTGGCAAGCTCAGTCCTTCGTGATAAATCATGCGAATTGAGTGAGCATTATTTTCTCTGGAACTGTTCTGGAACTGTGATATGATTATCTTATTTTCCAAATGTCAATGTATTACGACTCATACATGTATGTTCCTTGTAGGATTAGCTCATTAGTTAACTAGGTTTGTAGTACCACCCTGATAGCATGTGTTCTTCAATAAGCATAGATTTAATTTAATTTAAATGTTCCTCACTCTGTTACATGTTTCTGATTCTTACGTTCTATCAAGAGCTCAACATTGTAATGTATTGTTGTCCTCGGAGGGTACCTTGCCCCAGGACATTCTGAATTAACGCTTTTCTCAACACGTAATGCCATGACCATTACAGGTTTCCTACATCTAATTTACTATTTTTCTCGATCGACTTCAAGTACATCATAAATGAATATACGATAGAAATATGAACAAGAATAGGTAACTTTCATAGTCTCGAGATAGATACTGGTGCGATAGTAAAAATTTTCCAGTAATTAAGAGTTTTAACGACCAACTCTTGAGATTTTGCTAAATATTTATGAACCCAGATTAGAAAAGTTTACAAGATTCCAGACACGACATGAAATTCCATGATGTTTTTAGGATATTTTCCAAAGGGTATCAAATTCCATGAGAATTCCATGATTTTAGAATTTGCACCACGACTGGACACCCTGTTCAAGTACAAATGTATTGATTTTCTCGAAACAAAGGCACAAAGGGCAAAAAAAAGGGGGGGAAAGAAAAGAAAAACGACGAATAAAATTGCAAGTCTGTACAATTGTATGTGTATTTATACTTCATTACGTACATAAACGTGCCGCTTGTTAAAACATTTATTCTGCGCATTGAAGTCCTCAGATTTCTGAACTATATAGGTGTTCGCATACTTATTTGTTGTTGTTTTACCTGCAGCGTCGATTTTGTTGTTATTGAGTAATGCAACCAAGAAGTTTTAGAAGGGAATTTTGGTTGTTTACCTTGTTTTTTTTTTCATGTCTGATATTTATTTCGTTTTATAATATAGGTCTATATGTGTACACAGAGTGATTCGCTAACCACTGAATGACTGAACGCGCTTGTGCTAAAATTCGAAAGCAAGAGCAGCTTCTGTTTTGTCAGGGCTACCAACATTTTTTCGATTATTTATAACGCGGCGAGCTTTTGTATAAACCTATGAATGTTTGTCACCCTGATAAAATAACAGCTCCTCTTGCTCTCGAATTTTAGCGCATGAAATTTACTCTACGTAACATATTTTATCAGATTTTTCACAAGATTTCTTATTATACTTCATTTGGCTAGTGAAAAAAAAAATTGCATATGGTAAAATGATTCCGAATAATCTGAAAAAATTTTCTAAAATCTGATGAGACGTATGAAAATGTTTCAGCAAGAACTTCTACACAGTTCCTCTGAGATCTGAAATGGCGAGTATTCTTTTGGGCTACTTTTTTCTCAATGTCAATGCAGTATTTAAGTAATTGAAACTGAACAATGAATTTCAACTTTAATTTCGTTCGAGAAACTTATATCGGCCGTCAACCTATCCGGTTTATAAATTGACGGCAATATTCTTGCCATTACACTTTAATCAGCGATCTATGATCGTTTCCCTAGGCGTATTACGATTCAACGAAACAAAAGTTTCGGACTACGACTGAATCCACATTTATTTCAGGGCTGTAAAGAAGTGAAATAAACTCTTTGCGGGAGATAAATCCTGCACGATTTCGCTTCAGCTTTAGACGGAGGTATCGTAATATTTATCGGCCCTGAAGCAATCTAATACGATTCATTAAGTTCTTAGCTTAGCTTATAATTGGACGATTAACCTCGTGTCTCATCCCCTCTTGGCAGTACATAGGAGTACGCATCTACAGCTACCGGTGTAATCGTTGGAAACAGTCAGCTGCTGTTAAGTATGGAAGTTGAGACAATCCTCACAGCGTAACTTCGCTTCACGTACACCAAGCGGTTCCGCGCCATGCGTGAGGTGCTTTTCGTGTAAAAAATTCGGATTATGCACCTGCCACTACAAGTTTCAAATTGTTTCCAAGCGTTCCAAACAAAATTAACACCAAACACCAATTTTGGTAAAACAAGAATTGTACAAGGAAAAGTATTTACCCGACAAAGATCTGCAAGCTTGTACAAAATACCACTTCGTGATTTGAAAAAATAATACTTGCTCAGAAAAAATCTCACATCTCACTAGTTTCATTCCTGTCTGAATCACGTGCAATTGAACAAGTGAGTATGAATGTATAATTCAACCGATGCGCTTATAGTAGTCTATCTATGCATAACGAAACTCTGTTCGAATCCGAAGCGAATTGATGGCAAAGTGGCTCCTCTGACAGGCCGTGGTTGTTCCATGGACGTTACTCGTGCCGACAAAACTGGCTAAGATAGTACGGGAAAAATCTAATGGATGGATGGATAAATATATACCTGACAGGCAGCGGTTCTCGGCAATTGACCGAGAAGGAAATATAGAAAATCGGACAACAGTGGTACGCGTACGCGGTAAATGTTGAACGTCAGTCGTTTTCCGTCTACGCTCCAATCAAGTAAACAAAGTTCCAATTTCATCCGGTGGTGCGATTTGCTTATCTTACGTATCAACGTCCAACGGCAACTTTAACCTCGCTATCCGGGTCATCGGTATTCCCGGGCGTAGTATCGCACGCTTGACTAGTATTTCTGGCATCGGGTCATGATCGAGCTTCAACGAATAAATACACATGCAGCAATGCGGCGCAGGCGTTGCCGTTCTCACAGCCGCGTTCACCCTTACCTTAGTTCATAACCGTCCATCCGTGTCAGCGCAAACCAACGATTCTCCTCCCGCATCACGGCGCACACTTGTGTCCTTCAACTTGTAGGTACTGCAGGCATGTACGCGATGTTACAATCTACAGGGAGCCGTCGTCCATTGTCTATTGAGGCTTTATACTTGTCCTCGTTAATTTTCGTTCCGAGAGTGGTTATTCGCTGGGCTGTGGAGACACGGGGGCAGAAACTGAATGGACGTAGAGGAATTACACGGCGGTTAATACAGCATTCCTCGCACTTTCCGCAAGAAATTTGATTCGAGAATTACGAGCTGGTTTTTGTTGGTCCACGGACAGCGGCTCTGTTACAAGTAGAACCGTGCGAGGCACGCCTCTTGCTTTAAGCAGCAGTAACGAATTTTTAAAAATCGATAACAACCTTGTCGCGAATATTTATAAACTAAACCTCACCCGTAAAGTCGGCACAGTTAATTTGCGGCCATTAAAATTTTGCGCGATTCCAAACTTGAGATAGCAACTAGCATGCGTTATGTCAGCACCTTCAACTTCGTGATCGGCTTCTAAAAGATTTGGCTGAAAATCTCTTTTTTTTAATTGTCGCTGAAAATTTATCGGCGCATACGCAGTCGCGAAGGTAAGTACGATAAGTGAATGCTGATGGTTGAGCGAATATACCGCGGTACGTACCTTCTAAATCTAAATCGGTTACAAGTATCCCACTGGAGAAAATCAGTGAAATATCATTGAAAAGTCACTGAATCGTTAGTGTATACGTACTGTTTTTTCATATGTATACTTATAACTGGGAATGAGTGAAAATTCACTGATTCAAATTCAGAGAGTGGATGTATATCGTCAGTGTTGAGGGCATGGAGCGTGTTCTCTTATCTTGAAAAATTACACGATGTTTCTATAGGATAGTTTCAACGTGCCATATTTCTCAAACGAAAAGCCGGAAAAATTGGGTAATATATCCGTGTGTAGAATAATGTTGTCGGAAAATCTTTGACCGCTATGTAGCAACAATTGAACATGAGAAGATTCGTTTCAGGGAGCAGTAAAGCTTAATTGTCTCTCCACTTGACTGAATAAAATTGGTGTAGCAGAGGCAGATTTATCGGATTATGAAGTTTTATTTTAGGGGAGAATATTAAATATGGGTACTAGCGCAAAGATTCCTGTTGATTATAGAATTAATATAATGGAGAACAACAAGATATAATCAAAAAAGAATCCAAGTTTTCTGTTGATGAAATTCTTACTCAAGCCTCCGTTGGCCACTCTTTTTTTCTCTAAAATGGTCGCCTGTCTCGCTTTCTTAAAGTTTATTAATTTTTATTTATTGTATGACTAAATATTTTATTATTCCAAGTGGGCAAAAATAGCCTAGGACGAATTCTGCCTAGGTGGCCAACGAAGGGTTAATCGTGACCTTAAAATTCGGATAAATGCAGGTTTGAGGTAATCGTTTTTCTGCCTTGATTTTCGTCGGCAAAACGGGAATCCAGGTAATCGATTTATTCAGAACTATCGAAATCAGTACAATACGAACTGTGATTAGAATCTACCAAGCGTTGGCTGGTTATTGTGTGGGTGTAAAATATGAGCGTTGCTGTCGTTTTGTACGATTTCACGGTTGCGGATGTGTGGGTAAAACGGTCTGAGAATAAGGAAAAATGACAAATTATTCCAGCGATACGGAATTGCTAACATAACCGTCACTTTCCTAGAGTAGGTACTGACAACTTTATCGCACGCCGTTCGAGGAAAATGAACGAAGCCCAAAAAGCGGCATTAAGATTGAGAGTCAGATGCAGAAGGAGTCCAGCAAGCGCAGTTTCAAGTTAAACGATCCGGTGCCTCATTCCTCCCACAACTCCATCTCTCTCTCTCTCTCTCTCTCTCTCGCTCACTCCCCCCCCCCCCCCCCCCCTCGCCCCACGGTTCTCCATCGTTGAAAGAAAAACACAATTAAGAAAAACTCAAAGAGGAAGAGACGCGAAATAAGAAGAGGGCACAAAAAATAGATAGCACAACCTTTGGCGTCGAAATGCTGACTTGCCACTTGGCTGCTTGTTACCATTTATTTTCCAGAGCAAGAATTTCCAGTTTAAATGTGTTGCCACCCGGCACTTTCTGCGGATCACTATTTCAAAGGTTCTCTTTCCTTTGCGAACCATCTAGTGCTTTAGTTTTCAGCCTCAACGATTCGTTACACGTTATTAAAGATAGTCTCGTCAAAACCCTTTGTAACCATTTCGAATTTTTTTACCTCCAAAGTAAATAAATGTAAAAACAATCTACACGCTCGACTAATAAAAATATATCTTCGTTCAATATCAGTTCTGATTTATTCAGCATGGACTTGGTGGAAAACAAATTTGATTGGATGAATAATTCCCCAAATCCACCATTTCAGGCATAATATTTGCATATACAGGTATGTTCCATTGATGAATGCTTTGATATCCCGTATAACGATTTATTGTCAAAGCGTGTTTCGGATGATTTTATTTTTCACATAGAAGGGCATTCCATAAATTCGCACAAGCATTTCGCTAAATTGTTCGAGCGTCAAATTTTACTATACACAATTTTTACCCGGCTTGAGTGCTTCGATTATTTTATTCAATACTCCTCGTATTCGTTGTTTACGTGTATAGTTATAAATTCGAATCTTCGCAAGGTATAACTCACGTCCAATTCAACGGCTGTTATTCAAAGTAGGCGAAAGTGGGGCCCGACGGACCCCTTAGGGTACGACGGATCTCCCGACAAATTGTGACAAATAAAACAATTTTTGCATGCGTTGAATAAAAGTATGCAACATTCTTTAAGGACTGAACATTTTTTTTATAATTTAGAAAAAAGTGATATTTTAGATAAAAGCCATTTTCTCCGGAATATATACATATTTTTGGTGATATTTTTAAAGGGGCCCGTTAAACCCTGGATTTTTTTTTTTTTGTCTTTTAATTATGGCAACGTATTGATGAATTTGTTCGATATAGATCAAAACAAGTTGTCCGTGGTGCTCAAAAGCCAGAAAAAATAATCAGCGTTTCAGGAGGTCCGTCGTGCCCCACGTTCCCCGATATCAGCTTTCCATTCACGAGTTCGTCATTCGTAGGTTAATTCTGATACTATTGCGTGCCAGCACGTGTATGTCCTACCATTTTGGGAACATCGAATTGCTCAACCGCGAGGCCTAGTAGTGAAACCCTCAGTGCCACGACAATATACAGCCAAGGCGCCTTGTTCGGGGAACACTGCGAATAGCACCTCGAGCCAACAGTAGAATAGCCCAGTCATTGTTCAGACGGTTCGACCTGGTGGGTTCGGTAGGCGGAGCATAGTGTGAAGAGATTAGGTCGATAGGAATGTCAGGATTAGCTATTCGTTGCTAGGCGCTAGGTTCTTGCCGCATAAACAGTTAGTATCGCGCGAAAGTCTTTGTGCACAAAAGTTGTCTGTTACTTTCTGCACACCTTGTTGAGTCCATTGAAATATCCATGCCTCGCTATCGCGCGTCAAGTTTGTTCGTAAAAGTGCAAAAAGAGGTAAAGGAATACCGGTGAAATTAAATGGAAAATGTCTGCATTCGATGAGATACAAATTGCCCGTTATACTCTTCCCCTGAATATGTCTGCAGCAGCTGTTAGCATAATCAAGGATTCGCACAGATATATAATCCGAAGCAAAGGCAGCAATTTCGCAGTTACATTTGCCAAATGGTCTCTCATCCTGATTAGACTTTTCCTAGATCAAACAACTCTGATCGTGGCACACCGCGATTTTAAACTCTGTGAATTCCGAGAGCGGTGCTTGGGTTGACGAAAGCTTCGTATTTTCAGTTTCTTTGACTTTTACTATCTTAAGATGTGCAAGAAATGTTACATACGACAATTCAAGCCACTAAAGATTCGCCTTTTCAAAGCGTTTCTCGTCCGGGTTGCCTGTAGGAATTGTCTTTTGACTCTGTCTCTGTCTAACCAAATTGCATCGCAGACCGAGCGAATGCTAAGAGTTTCTACGTCCAAGAGGTAGAACCTCAGGTCTTGCGACGTAGAGTGCGCTACGTACGTAGTGAGCAATGACACAATGAGATGAATGTAACCATGACGCGCAATTAATGCTGTCAACTCATGGGAACTCGAACAGTTGAGCGTATAATTGCTGAGTTGACACAATAGAGAACATAAATTCAGCGTCAATAATACGTCACGTTAGCAAGCACGGTAGTAGAATGTATCACAATTTTCGGAATAACGTGAGAACCAGAGTGTATTTTCTTATTTCACGATCGTAGTTTTGAAGGTGGGAGTTGGAAATCGATTCAAGACACATTACGAGCGAGGTAATCTCTTCAAAAGTTTCGTCAAACTCGTTGCAAAAGCTTGGAAAAGAGATGTGGAAAAACATTTTCCCTTCTCCAAAGAAATCTAACGAAAAATCTAATCAGAATTCTCCCCGCTACTCCTTGGAGAACTCTCGATTATATTCGGTCCCAAGAGGTCCTTTGGTTCGTTGATTATTCCATACGTAACCAAGTGCAAAACGCTACCGTTGACAGGTTTGCAGGTGGCTGAAATTCATGTTGAAATAATTTAACGGCAAAAGACAGTAGATCAGCGACGTCTTCTACCGATGCCGCATGAATTTCATCTGGCAAAAAGGCGGGAATGATACTCTTTCACCCAGTGGCGCACTACGTTCTGAAAGCAACGCTTCAACGACTACTTTAGTAGTAATTACCTTACTACCGTGACGACTCGAGCCGGTGTCGCCTTCGCCATATTTTCCCCTCGAGCAAATGGAATTTGCAAATATATGCAAAGTACACGGATATTCGTTGTATGGAAGTAAGCACGACGGGTTTCAGGGAATGTGGGTGTATAAAGTACCTGGGTATAGGCTCGGGATGCCGTACATATACGGCGCGGAAACTTTCGTCTCGCTCTTAAGCTCAGTCCAGCGAAGTGCTGCTGAGAAATATTTAATTATCCGCGCGTTACTTATTCAGGTTCGTTGGATCTGAGCTCAACCGGAGGCTGGCTCACTCCTCGCAAGGACTGCGAATTTCGCATCCGCAGAGGTAGGTTGTGATGTTTTGATTTATCGAATTGAGTCCGATTGTTCGCTAACGAGACGTGATTAATTGTAACGAGTCGATTAGACGCGGTGATTGGTGAACATAGTAGCGGCGAACCATGAACGAATGTAATCAACGCCCAGAAATTACTATCCATTCGCTAAATATTCTTTGACACGGATGGAAATTATGGCAGTTTCCGCTATCGGATTGTAGCCTGGTGGATATATAGTCGAGCGCTTGCAATTACCCCGTAACTTTCCACGATAACTAAACACTGCTTTACTCTCATCAATTTAAGCAACTTTAACTACCTCGATTCGCACCTTCGCGATAAGCTAAGCTAACTGACGTGCTTAGACACGCTTACAACGAATGAGATTCCCACCCTTGGTTGCCTCCCTACTGACTGTCGCCTGTTATTACAGCGCTGTCTGGGACTGCTGTTTCCCTTTGGGATCGTTTGTAAATTACATAACGATTTTGGATGTGCCCCCATGTCACGACGGGTGACAACGGGGATTGAAATGTTCCGTCACGCACTCTAAAAAACAAGTACCTTTTATTTAATCAACGTCGGTTATCGTCTCATATTTTTCCCTTTTTTTGCCAAAATCGTCAAAGCCATGACTGTAGATATTTTCGATAGACCAGCTTCGACCAGGATGATTTCGCCGTCGTTCGGAACGAGCAAAAAATGTTGTCCATCTTTCGAAGCGTAACGAAGTCAAACTCGAAATCTGTGACACGATGCCAGCGCTTGTAGCTACAAGTAGACGTGATCAAAGTAAACTAGATGTCGTAAAGTTGAAGGTGAAAGACATCGTTAATCTGATACCCTTGTAATTCGGTATGGGAATTCACCGTGACATATCAGGTTTTACAGAGGGTTGTTCATCGGGTGGCCAAAGTGTTTCCGAGAGGGGCTGCAAATCCGAAAACAAAAACTAACAGCGGTACGCAATTTGTGGCTCACCGCTTGAATGTGTGAAATACAGAGCTGCGCTAAATCTGCTGTGAGTGATTTACAAAGCGGATAGTCTTAATTGGATGAAGCTTGTTAAGATAGTTTAAGGCTCGATCCAAGTTCTTGTTGTGATAAGTTATAAGTATTGGTGGTCGTTTGGATAAAAAACAATTGGAAGAATCCTTATGCGAAGCGCCGTACCTATTCGAAGAAAAGAAATAAGCATAAAAGAATGACTGGCTGGTACGCGAATTATACCTGCGCCTTCGCGTCGAAAATTTTTTTATACATTCTTTATACTCAACGAGCAATTTTCGATTCAACGATACGCTGTAAAGAGTTCCTTCGTGCGGGGAAGAAATGTAAGTAATTCGAGTTATTCGGTGAATAGCCCCGAGGCAGAACAGAAATTCCTCGAAGCGAGCATTCGTAGGATAATCGACGGAATTTTCGAGAGAGAATATCAGTAAGCAGGATATTTCGACGCAATTATGTTCAGATTGTAATTTAAACTCTTAAGGTGGAGAAATAACGGGGAGAGCAAGAGAGTTGAATTAAATACTGTTTAGATGTAAATGAAGAGAAGCATATAGAGGTCTTCAAGCGCGGATGAATCGGTCAAAGGCGACGCAGCGCGCCGTCAGTATGATGAATACATGAATATTCCAATTGCGATCGTATATTTTTTTAAAAAAGGTTTCTACCGCCGCGTGAGTTCACCGTTTTTTTCATTACGAAGAGTATAAATATGCCCGAATAAAGTCACGCACACACACTGTAATTAAAAACAAGTGCGTGGGAAAAGTTTGCAATTTGACGAAATCCTTTTTACCTGACAAAGCGGATCCACCAGAGTCAGTGATAGATTTCGGAAGAGTTTGATTACGAGGTTAGCCTGTGGCTGCAAAATATCACTCTTATGCGGTTCGTCGTAAACCTGTAATACTCGGACATAAATTGTTTTATTATACAGGCGATACAATAGACCTATATACCCACTTGTATCCCGGAATCTAACGCGATGGTCAGTCGTACGTCGGCTTCGATATTAAATTTAATACCGAGCGTCAGTTGGAACGAGTTAATGGCATGTGAGCATGAATTTAATCGCGAACGGCGGGCTCATCCTAGTCTTGCCTGGTTATTAAATATTGACTTTATATCGTGACCCGTTGCCGGACGCTTTGTTGCGCTCTAATAGATGGTGCTTAAATGAAACATGCCTGTGCAATCCTGGCGGTACAACGAAGCGCGGTACGTTTGCTGTGGTAATTGCTATTACCATTAATGGTATCATCAACGATACGTAGCTACAATAACGCGCTCCGTTCGTGGTAACCGAGAGATCATGGCGGGAGTCGTTTCAATGCATTATTAATGCAATTTCCCTACGTATGATGCTAATACACGATTTCCTAAATGAGGAATACCGTCAGATCAGAATTATCGCGTCTGGTGCGGCGAATCTGCTTTTGTGGGCTTATGCTTACGCGTTTTGCCTTCGTTGAAAACTGTTCAGGCCCGGATACTTCATTTGATGGTGATTGGTTGACTTTTTTTGATCCCATTGTGAATCGCGCGAAACGTATTTCTTCGCGTTGTTCGCTAAAGCCCAGCTATAAGAGGTGGAACGAGAAAACATTTGCGGCAAAATTCGTGTTCGAAGACTAACGTGTGTCCAGCTGCTATCGTGATGGATTAACGGCTTGCTCAAAGGAAGGCTTCGTGTAGCTACGTGGATTCTGCATGCATAGCATATTATCCGGATTGAAACCATGGACGTGGACCGAGTTCGGCAGAGCTTGACTTAAACTTTTTAATCCACTTTGGCATTCACTCACCCACATTCCGAGAGGAACTTGGCTTTTCCCCAACTTCCAAAGGCTTATCGTGCAAGCGGCAGAACTCGATGATTCGGGATTGAAATGCCTCTTGGTAGGTGATGGGTTCCTATAAGCTTTTCTAGTAGGCTCGTAATGGCTTGTCAACATCTTTTCTTATCTTGGTTAAAAACGGCTTCGTTGTTCCGGGAACGCTCTTTGTATGATCAAAATACTTCAAAAGACCAAATCGGATCGTTCTCAAGACAAGAAATTCTTCGCTCAACGTTTCAGCTTGTTCCCAATACCGAGTCAGGCCGGTTCTTAGGACTGGAGTCATTTTCGGAGCTACATTTTGCCCCTGCTCGGACAGCTACATGCATTATAGCTATACACATCTGCGACAAAGCCGTGACAGCACGGTCCTGTAGGCCAATTGAATACGTATTCTCGAAGAATCTTTACAGTTGTAGCAACTCGCTCCGAGTCCTTGGCTGCTTTTAAGATCCACATGAATAAGTCCAGCCTGCCTTGTCGGCGGAAGCGAATACAAGTCAAAGTCGACCTCTATCCGAGAAAAAATTAATTGGAAAGCCAGTCCGATAAGTAAGATTGGTATCGATGGTAAAGCTAAAGTTTCATCGAGTATTGGACGCGCAATTTCACGGCGAGACACTAATTTAATTAAACGGAACGGAGATTGAGACTCATGAAGTTGTTAGTTGGATCAAAGAGAATTTCTGCGCAGTTCTTTCTTCTGTATAAATATTTGATGTTTTCGTAGAAAAAATGACGTTGACATTTTTCCTACCCAACTACAGCCCAGCAGTTCCAGGTATTTTAGGTGCTACATACGCTAATTAATGAGCTTGGTACCTGTCCACAGGCATACCGTTACGGAGATAACGTGACGGTAATCGTGGGAATATGAGGGCCTGTTTTCATTTAATCGGCAAAGCCTGTCCGAAGCCTCAGTCCTCAATAATTTGTTTCTGCGTGGATCAGCCGGTGATTGCGGGAGATCAATGGAACAAGCTCAAGTGCGCGGCTGAGTAGATGAATTCGAGTACACGGACGTGGCAGACCTAGCTGTAGGTGCCAGTTGTGTACACGCGTGCCCGTCACCCGTCAACGTCGCAATTCCCGAAGCCCGACGGTGAAGCATTAAGCACATAACGGCATATCGGATGTTCGTCGCCGCGGTAGGTTGATTATTTCAGTTTGGTATTGTGTGCCAATGCGATAAAAGCACGGAGGGCGAAAACACCGGCATAATTCACTCGTTAAAATTCTGTTTGCATTGTTCCATTCGGGCGTGAAAGATAAAATTGGGCTATAGTAGCGCGCCGTACAAAACTGCTAATTATATCCAAGGCTGGAAGACCGAACCGAAATCTGTATGCGTAACCAACGGCTGTATCGTGATACATAATTGAAACGAACTGGATTCAATAGCCGCGATTCAATTTTCCTCGAAAGCTTTAGCACCTGATTAACTCTCGAGAAACCGTGAGTTGAATCATAAGCGCGGTGTTGCGTTAGAACATTGAAACCACCCGAACAAAATTGAATTATGTACAGAGCTGCTGTTAGGCACTGAAATGGAGTTTAGAAATAGCGCCATTCTAGTGGGGTACGAAAATGCGAAAGACCAAAAAGTCGGCGGGACGAAATCCCGAAAGTCAAATTACCGACAGTTAACAACGTAGAAAGACTATAAATGTGAAACAATGTCTTGTAGAAAAATAAAAATTGAGAACGCAAAAATGTATAAATAAAGTTATACCGATTATTTATTTATTTATTTCTTTTTTACGAAGCATGGGCAAGATTACGAAAGGAAAAATATTAAACTGCAAAAATACCAAACAGTCAAAAAGTTTACAATTCAAATGTCGAACTCGTGCCTTTTTCGAAAATTTACGAATCCGCATTTATCAATAACGACTGACCAAAGACTAGAAGGTCAAAATCCTGAAACCCACTGACAATGAGACGGAATTGACAAAATACGGAGAGACTGCAAGACGTTAGAAGCACATTTATTCTTTCCAACGTCACTAGTTGCGGCTAATAGATGGCATTACGCTTGTGAAGTGACACGAGGGCGCGAACGTAAATGTGGAACACGATTTAATGTAATAATGTATTGAACAAATCAAACTATACGGGGAAAAAGATGTGCTGTTTAAATGTTATTAAAAATATGTTGTCTATTATTTTGTGTCTGGTCGACTTTCTGGTTTTTCGGGATTTCGACTCCAATCCCGCCGTGCTTGTGAAATACTCATTTCTGTTTGAACAAAGTGTATCGGACAAGAAACAAGAATCCATATAGGTAGGTATTATGTTATACATAGTTCAACATCGGCATGAATCCGTGAGTGTAATTCACTCACAGAAGAATTCAAAAATGCGATTCAATTTCCTTAGAGCTTTCCCATTGTTCGGTCACACTCGGGCAACAAGGACGTACCTAATTGAGCAATTACCATGCACGCGAAGAGGGACTGGCCACTAGGCCGGATCTATCCAACGGGGAAAGTGAGTATTTCCGGAGATCACATTTGCATCTTTGGTCCTTGCAGTCGCTGATACGGGACAGTCGGCCAACGAATACTTATATTCAACGACGACTTGGTATAACGATCGCACGTGACATCGCAGTCCCCTCTACGCAAGTAATAGGGAGCGAAGGGGTTGAACGGAGAAAGAAATACAAATTCGTAACTCTAAAAGATTGAGCAATTGAAAGGAATGAAGGCAAACCCATTTGGGAATACATTTTTAAAAAATTTGGGAAATTTCGACAGTACACACATTGTATTCACTTTGAGAGGATGTTGAAAATACGAGGATACAGTTTACCCAGAAACTGAACTGCTCTCGTTCGGGCTCGTACGAGATCGTATGTCATGCATGTGTCGACGTATCGCGTGGCCTTTGCGAGCAGGATACTCGTACAAAGAGTAAAGCCATTTGTGTTCAACGCTCGCGATCAGAGAGCTGTCAATGACAAATGGTCGTGGTAACGGAGTCAAACGATCCCCTTTTGCCAGACGGTATAATGCATGTACGTACACATTTCCTCTGGGGTTGAGTTGGAATAGACGAAACTGAACCTGCTTCGACATATTTCTGACACGTATAGCAGGTGCAGCGGAAAGACTTTTGTTGCTTTCGAATTGCATTGCCCACATCGCGCGTTAACTATCGCATCGGTTGCTCTACCCCCGTTTCCTTCCCCGGTTGATTTATGACGATCGTAAGATCGCAACTAAGTGCGACTCGGTGAAGCATTCTCGGGCTTTTCGAACGTAAAAGAAAATCATCTATCGCCCAGACAATGGAACAGAGTCGAAAGCGATATGTGTCGATGTTAATGCCTCGCTTTCGTTTCATGTAGTCTGGAATATTTGATCGGGTCGCTACTCGCAGGATGAAATACGAGCCGAAAAAATTACAAGAAAGAAAATATTTCTGATAAATTGCCGAAACGGTCGCCGAAATAGCAATGCTGCTTCAGATACACCCTCTCTCTCCCCACTTCTAAACATCCTATACGCAGGGTGGATTTCATTGAAATTCGATGCCAGGTTGAGAATTTATTTTTGGTACGACGACGCGGTGAAGAATTCGATCGTCTCTTCAAGAAGTTATACATGAATCAGGAGTACGTACAAGACTTGGGAAAGAATGATAAACGACTCCTTGAGTTGTTGATAAATTTTCTACTGCTCGACTGCAGTGGCTACTTTGGTCTCAAAATACGCATCTATGTAAGGCAGCGTTATAATATGGTAATATATACGTGGGCACTTATATCGACACTTGTACGGTAAATTTGATGATCAGAGTGCCGGGTGTTTGAGTTATTCAATTTCCTCAGAGAGAACGAACTCAGACGTCTTGAGTGGCGCACCGTAGAGTCTCAAGCATGTGTATAATACACACGTATAGAATATACCATATATATACGCTGTATGCATCACGTATATTCATGGCACGTGTACGAAGCGGCATGGCAGAGCCTAAGGGCGAAAAGGTGGGCTTTATACTCAAGGTGGAAAATGGAAGACAATAAAATAAGTATACATCCGCGTGGCATTCATGCATATCCTATACATATACCAATACAGCGCGCACACACGAGCATGCATGATTATCAAATATCCATTGCGCTCTTAAAACGCACCGCGTATGATATACGGACGAAACTTTTTCGCAGCTAGACCCCGGTAGTAAAGTTTTCACGTTATTTCCTCCCGCGGTTAAATTTTATCATGGAATATATACCGGTACACTTGAAAGATTGGTGTAACCCCGTGACAGTTCGAACTTTCCCGAGTCGAGTCGATCGCGAATTCACAAGAAGAGTGAATCACAGATATTTTGACCCTGTTCTTGAACTTTCGTAATATTGATATTATACTTTTATGCGTTACAATCATGTTAACTCAACTCATTGTCGGTGGAGGTACGCAGGTATAATCATACACCAGTTTACACGGTATATAATGTCGGGTAGAACGGCCGTAACGTCAGTTGCAAAAGTGTTCGTGGCACTCCAAAGTTCTTACATACCTTCGGGGCGAAATGCGGAGACACGGTGAAATTAGCAGGCAAGACCTTCACCGTCCGTCTGAGAGAAGCGTGCGACCGAGCGTAATTAGATTAATTCTTTTAATTAGCCGGCAAGGAATGGGATCTTGCTGCTGCTATATGTATACACACACACACACGCATATATATAATGTTTCAAAAGAATATCGTCGACGGGTTGACTGTACTAAACAAATCAAAATATAAATACCGGATCCTGAAATTATTTTCTCCGCCAATTACTCTCAAGAACAATATTTTATCATACCTATTTCTACACAACTTAGTTTCTGGCCCGTGAACGCATAATCAACTTTCCGCGTTCAATTTACTCAGAATTCAGTATTTGTTAAAGCAATTTGTCTCAAAATCGCGTTTCTTACGACTTATCTGCAGTTTCAAGCATCGGAATTGCTTGAGCTTATAGATATTATTTCATAAAACACTAACAGAGAATTCATTTCGAATGGAATGCTTAGGAGTTAGCTTAGGGGTAGAACTCTTCCTCCAACCCTCGCTGAACACCTCATTTCAATATCAGGCAATGATTGGATGAAAGAATCGATTCCCTGTGGGGGAGGATTATTCGTCGATATGGAACCAGGAGGAACGAGTCGAGTAGATGTCATTATTGCGTGACTGATCGAAGTTCATCGAGTGATTCTGCAAGTGAATCACTGGCACCTACTCGTCGTGCTTTCAAAATGTATAATTCATTTAGGATGCGGGTGTGGGCGACAAAATGAATGTGCTCACGGTCGGGTCAACTAGTCGGTTATAAATGCGCCCTAGTCTTCGGCACGTGATTGCAACCTAACTGCATTAACGCTGTAGGAAAATGAAATCACGTCCGCTGCTCTCGACAGGGTAACAAAATGGGTCATAAAGGAAATTTTCCTAGCCTCACCATGTCGCCCTTGAACGTGATTCGCGTTTCATGTGCCCATGTCAAATAAATCGAAAGGTAATGATGAAACTTTATCTGTAAAATTTACACGTTATTCCTTTTTATCTTCAAAGTACACACCGGCGTTTTAAACCCGTTGTTAAAACTGGTTTCAACACTGGCTGGAAAATTACTTCAGCTCTAATCGAATTCTCCAAATAAATTATTCAGTAGAATATTTCTCAAGTTATTCCTCATTGCTCAACACCAACAACTTTAAATCAAATATCAAATAGAGTATGCTATTACAGAGTTACCAAACTGTGTTACAAGAGAACGGATATGGTATGGCAAATAATGTTTACAGGCAAAAACGGCGGAAAAAACAACCGTGGAACACAAATCTAAAGCGACATTTGTAACTCGATAACCGAAATACGCGAGGGTACAGAAGGCGTTCCTATCCATCTCGTGGGCTTTCATAGCGCTATCCGATAGGTATGAAATTTTGTCAGAGTGAATTACTGGACATTTCCGACAGTAAAATATATTGAACGTTTGCAGAAATAGAACAGAGGTGCTAACTACAGGCACGTGATATGGTGCACAGATTCATCAGCCTACGTGTAACGCTCGTGATATCCGTCTTGTATGAAGTACGTATTATACGAACAGCACACAAAGTGCGTAAAAACACACGTGCGCAAAGTTGTCACGCCGTCACGCGAGGTGTTATATATATATATATAGTCCTTTAGCCCTGACGGATATGTTGTGCATACTTTCACCCTTTGCTGAACAGAATCCGGTCGCAGCTGAAAATAGGTGGCAGAGGCCCTTTTCGAACCCATCGCTTTATTGACAGGTTCGAGAAGAATTCAGGGGGTAACAGAAGTGTGAGAGAGCTAAAATTAATCAAAGAGAGGGGCTGATCGCGGCGCGTATAAACCTCAGCGTGGGACTAAAATCTAGGTCAGCGATTTCCCGGGTCAATTTTTTCCCTATTTACCTGCCGTATCATTTTTTTTTTTTTTTTCTTCAACCCTCGATACACACACTGGGGCGTATATTCACGGCGAGCTATATACTCAAGGTAGTCGAGCAGGTGGTCTAACAATTGGTAAAGCGACGACTTCGTCGTTAAGTACACTTGTTGTTGGACTCGCGCTACGCTCGGTTTATCGTGCGACGCAAAATTGTTGGCAATAATTAAAGAAGTACTTACATTCACGTCGGCGGGGGTCTCGATAAAGGTGAGCTCGGATTCCTCGCCATCTAGAAGAACGCTGACTGTCTTGTCCCCAGACTCGTCATCTGTAACACACACCGCTACTCACAATCCAACCACTCTTAGCTACACTCAACAAAACTAATTACGTGTACAACATACGTCGGATCACATCTATTCTATTCTACATCTGTTTTAAAGGCTGCGGATTTAAACGATATAAACTTGAAGAATGCCTGAAACTCGGTTGGATAATTAGCATGCATCAACATGCACCTCGAGCTCTGCATTCTGGAAACGTTTAAGCAGGTGGTAAATATGCCAAGTTGTTCGCGTGTCTAAAGGACGGTTTGCGTGGATTTTCGGCTCCTCACTTTGCAACCAGAGGCACGGTGTGTTTAAAACTGGGTTAAGATGTTGACAATATTCGTCCAGGCGTGGCCTGAAGCCGGCAAAACATGAATACCATAAGCGTGGTTAACGAAGTACGAAGTTACACGGCTGTTTAACTCCACTGTAAAAGTTACGCTTGTTACCTTTTTTTAGTCCAGTTTAATTATTTCGTTTTTCCACAGGTTTATTTCCCTTCGTTTATATCCAGCGGAAATCGGTTCTCGTCCTACTCAGTCGGCTATTGCTATGCAAATTGTACGTAAGTATACCTAGACCATTTTTTGTTGATCGTTGCGAATAATGAATCATGGGAGTTCTAAGTCCGGAACTAGTTACAGGACTTCGAACTTTGGCAATGTGTAGAAACGCTTTCTTTACTCTGTGCCTGAACCGTCGCATCGCGTTAAAACTTGGCTGGTTTAAACCTGATGGGTAGGTACTATATACAAACACATGTCTCAGAGTATAGATCGATCAATGGTGAACCACCTGTAATCTGAAGCTATATAAGCTAGAATCCATTCGAAGTTGGGCACTATTTTGACAATTCGAAAGCTATTATACCTACGTAGGCGTGTCGACAAGTGCGCTTTGATGCCTTGTTATAATCATCGGAAGACCGGATAACAATTATTTGACCTGCCTTTACTTTTCGAAGATCGGTTCAATAATATTTCGGAATAGACAAAGAGTTGAAGCGAGAGTGAAGTGAACTGTACGTAACATTCTGTACGTCCTGCCACACGGATGATACAGGGTCTGAAAATCGCCCCAACGCGAAATAGATATACTGTCATCTGTTTGACTGATCGAATATTGAAAATTTGTTTCATCGGGACATTTCAAAAGCGTATTTCCAGTTTCACCGACGGAATTTTTGATACGAAAAAAAAAAAATCAATTTCCGTAGAAAGAAAGAAAGGAGAGGAAACACAAAATTGGGAAAGCGGTACATCGGCGAAAAATACGAATGATAGAAAAACTCTGCTGCTCTAATCATCCCATGTATCAATAGCGTATTGACGATGTAACTTTGCAAATGAAATCGTCGTCGGATCTTTGATAAAGGAAGACATGCTTACTCGAAGAAATTAAATTATAGCAGAGTACACGTATTCTAATCGAGTTTCCGATTACTTTTCACATCCAGTTTACTTGAGTTCGAGGTTTTCAGTGGAAATTCTGGATTCTATCATTTTTCTCCAATAAACCGATCGCGACAACAATGTGAAAAAAATCGAGGAAATAGACACGCGCAATCGGAAAACATACCTACCTAACATATCATACATAAATATTATTTACAGTTTCGCCGGTGAAAAGTCAAACAATAAATTGGTACAAAGTCGGGATGTTTTCTATTTCCACCCCCGAAAATCCGCTTTTGTGAGACTTTCGAATCCCTCCGTAAGGATCTGCGGTATTCAACAGTACGTCGAAGAAAGCTAGGTCAGGTCTTGTCAGCTTAGCCAGTTCCCTAAGTCTCCTTCTGGTAAGACTCTGAATCAAAGGGGAGAAAAAAAATCAAGAACACCAGATTCAGACAAGAGCACACTCTGTTATGAATCGCAAAATTTCCACGGGTTTTATTCAACCTCGAACACAAAATTGATGTTTGCCTGGCACGCTCGCGCATTAACCTTTTTTGCAACGAGACTTTGACAGCCACCCTAATATCCGTCCAAAATTCTTAGGTCTAACGCACAGATTGGTTTCTGCTTTGATCATTGCTCGGATAGTGTCTTCAGAGTAGACGAAGCACTCTACGCGTGACGGCTTCAACTTTTTACGACGCCTTTCCGCAGGACTTTTTACCGCTGTGTTCGACGCAAGAATTTCTTTGTATCGTAGGTATCCACTATAAGAAACTGAGTCGTTTCAGTGTGATTCATTTTATCGAATGATTCTCCTCAGCAAACGTCGCAGTATACGACCAAACGTCTTTTCAGGACGTGAATTTATCTTGAAAAAAGATTATAGCTGCCTTCGTACAATGTTGCACAGCAGTAAGACTGCAAAAGCACCGGTGAACAAGAGAGAGATAAAAGTATTTTCCTTTTTACGGTAGATAATATAAATTATCTGAAATACGATTATCGCCGATCAACCAGTTTAATCAATCAATGGAATTTGAGTGTTA
Organism: Neodiprion fabricii; assembly: GCF_021155785.1. Taxonomy (NCBI): domain Eukaryota; kingdom Metazoa; phylum Arthropoda; class Insecta; order Hymenoptera; family Diprionidae; genus Neodiprion; species Neodiprion fabricii. Next base: position 30,338,460 of record NC_060241.1, read on the forward strand.
CCTTCTTCAAACATGTAGCTAACCCGAAGGCGTCTGTTTGAGACGCGGCTAGTGAAGGGTGGGCATACAGGGATATGTGTACAGTTCATATACATGCAGTGTATTTTCGCGGCACGCCAGACGGCGAAATTGGATTTATTTATGACAGTAGAATATCATAATCTGCGGTAAAGCAATCTTCTCGCAGTACTTATACCACACGGACGTATATTATTGCCAGGAAGTTTATAATTCGAGGGATAAATTTACCCTTTCAACTTTTCTCGCCACTCTTTACTCCGTTTTGTATACGCGCAGAAAAGATTTTTAATTACATCCTCAGAAATAAATAATACTGAAGTATAAAGAGATTGCGAACAGTTGCATCATAAATTGTAGTTAACAAGCGCCTTCAGTCGAGTGGTAAAATATTGCATATTCAATGCCGAGACTATCGTACAACCTCGCCTTACTCCTCTTTCATCTCTTCGTATACGAAGAAAAATAAACTCGGTATATTGAATTAGCGGCGATACCGAGCATTGGAAATGAGATTAGACTTACAGACAGATGCCGATGCTTGGCTAAGAATTTTCATGCAAGCAAGAAACACGCAGCTTTATTACGAATGGAAACCCTTCAATATTGACCTACAACGTAAATTCGCTTATAAATAAATCGCTTTCGTACTCTGATTGCGCCAATTCTTGATTGCTCTCCATTCAGTCGAGCCTGAACCCTTCAGAACCGCCTTCGAGGCACAAATGCTTCTTAGAGGTCAAATCCCCGTTCACGTTATTGTAATTCGTAATCAACTCGATCGTGTAACGTAGCACCGCAGAATTATGGGAATATTCCGCGGCGTTCAAACCCGAGATCTTCTACTAACGACGAGAGGAGTATAACGAAGAAAAAAAAATCACAGGTCCTTCGAATCTCTGTTCCCTTCGCCAATTATCGGTCTTTATCCCGTACCACTAGACAAACTTTCTACGCGAAATTCGCCACGCAAGTTACTCTCCATAGGGTCGATAAAACATTCGGGAAATGCACTTTGCTCCGCTTGGTCGCTTCGCCTTGATCTCCGCTGTTACGATGTACGGATTTCCACGGAAAAAAGAGGGGCAAAAAGAAAAAGCTAACAAGCTAGCGTCGATGGCTGGTTGAGCCGAGTTGAATGCCCTCTATATATAAAACCCGGCAAGTGTGGGCCGTGTCGCTATCACTCCAAGGCTGACTTGTCCGGGTATTGACCACGTTTTATGGAGCCGAAGAATATACCGCGCGATTCGACTATACACTGCTCAAGGATATAATAAAACATCCCGCATAATAAACCAAAAAAAATACAGAAGCACGCAGCGATACAAATCTCGAGGGTATGATAGTATTTTATTTTTCTTTCCCAAATTGCGTAAAACGAAGTAAGGAAATCCGAGTACTTTTCATCTCCGTATACGGATGTAAGTGATGTCTCAGAATTTTATTAAAAAATTAATTTATATTCAGTCGAAAGATATGTCCATGCTGTAGCTCGTTTCAATAATATATATATTTTTCATGCGAAGAATATGAATCGAGTTCAAGCGTAGTTACAAGCGCTTAACCCTAATAGGTCACTCTGGGTGAATTTCACCCCAGAAATTACACACGTTACCTTAACTTTCCCGATGGTTAACAATATTTAAATAATCAATTTCGGTTACGAAAACTAAGAGAGCTTTTTCTGCGAACCTTAAACAGTACCTAGATATTTTTTTTAGATTTTTAGGACTTATCGTTGAAGCAGAATATCATTTTTCACCTTGTGCGATCGTTACGCCATTCTACCTATTAGGGTTAAAAGTTTCTTAGCTTATATACATTGATGATGCGTAAGAAGAATGGACATTTACAGATTCAGAGAGGTAGATCCAAAATATGGGAAAATCAAACTCACCTATCGATGTGTCGTAGACATGGAGGTACTCGGATGTCATGAACTGGGAGACTAGGGAGCTTTTACCAACAGCAGGGGCGCCTAGCATCAAAACACGATACTGAGCAGGTCCTTGGGACGCGCTGCTCTCACGTGAACTTGCCAAGGATCCTGCAGCCGACGTCCGCGCGGAGCCTGGATAAGAAGCTGTCAAATGTTCGGTGCTGTAATCATAATTAATCACCCTCTCAGACAAGCATCCGGTAAAACATAATATAAATTTTTCGACGCATTATTTGTAGCGTGACAAATTCTCATCGACACTTCTGTTTACGCGTTACTAAAACTTATCCGATATCTGATACGTGTTCATTTGATTTATCGAAGCGTGGAAAATGGGACAAGTCTGAAAGCAACAAGGAATGAGCTTCCATATATCCTGATCCACTCGAAGTTCGAGGAACCAGACAATTTTAGGTGATCCTTTCAATTTCTCCTACACGAGCAATTGATTTCCACACACACATACAGACATTCGCCCCATGCGACTGAAGCGGAAGCCAAGAGTGCGCGATCCTCGATTTTATTTCGTTTATCTGCCCTCGTGTTATCCCTTTCCGTAGGCAGAAGCAGGCTTAACTCCGCGGCCAGTGAGCCTGAGGCCTAAGACGATGAATTTCGGGGAAACCGAAGGAAAGTAAGCGGTAGGTACGATCACGAGGGTGTTCGCATCACGCATTCCATCCAGCAGCAAATCCCTCGTGTCGTGTAATCCAAGGCCCTTCGTCTCGTGCTTTCTGCAGTTACGGATGCGAATGGCTTCTGCATTTACGCTCCCTCGATGCAGCGGGGAAAAGAACCAGACTCTTTGCACACATTGCTGCCGGTGAAAATTACAGCTTTTCCTTTTTACCCCGTTGACCAGCAAGATTGGTTCTTCGAAGTACCTTCTGGCGTAGCGATACCTACAGAGTCATATATTCCCTAGGGGGGTTATAAATTTCCATTTTCCAACGCGCTTCCGACCGAGCCGTGAATTTTAATATTCTTTGTTCATTTTTCATTCCTCATTTTTCGCTCTATTCCCCGTTCGATTGAATTGTAACGAATAATCGATACTGAACCAGTGAAAAAAATGTTTATTTACCTATATACAACGAAAGATCTGCTCTCTGTTGACGCAGAGCAAACATAAAAAAAAGAAAATCGATCGTCTGCACCGCCGCAGTTCGTGCGGAGCCACAAAGCCAACGAGAGGAATTTGAGCCGAGGGAATGCGGATAGCGGCAGAGAAAAAGGAGAGAAAAAAATAAGAAAGAAAGAAAAAAAAAAAAAAAACAACAACTCGATACCAGGAGCGATCAACAATGTAGCCATTCTATTCGGGGGTGATGCGCCCTGATTCCCCCTGCCTGTAGGCTATTTCAGGGCGGCTGCGAAATCCAAGCGAGAGATCACAGTTCCCTCTGAACTAAAAGTCAACTGACCTGTGTAATTTAATTACGAAAATGTATAGATCACTCGACGAAGTCCGCAGCGGTCCGAGAAGAAGATTGTTTTTGCGGGGTGGGAATTACATCGGCGGAAGAGAATCGCGAATGCCGCAAAAGGTGTGCGAGGGATGCTCGCTGGTGTCGATCGGAAGTTCCTTGGCTATATTTTTATTTATATTTTTTATTATTTCTATTTCTCCATCTCCCGACACGCGCATATCTGTACCTTATATTCTGTCGCGAGATTCCTTGGAGTATCGGAAATCCAGTTGCGAGGTGATCCACTGTAACTGCGAGCTTCCTCGAGGAGCGGTTGTGCCCGTTTTTGTCGGGGGCGGGATCGAACTTGGGTCAATAAAATATTTAGAAATCGAGGGCGGCAAGCCGACAGATGCTGGCTCCGCGACATAAGCTCGTATGCGTTAAGGTGTATCCTCTTCTGCCGTATAAGCGAGTTTGGCCCGATCTCATCTTCGCGAATTCGCACTCTATAAATCGATTTTCATATCCAGTGCATAAAATAAGCTTTACTGCGATACGCCAGCTGCGCGTACCGAATGGGACATCACCGGAAGTGAACCTTAAGACGCAACTTCGATGAGATATTCCCCTCTAACTGTACTCGTCCGTCTTGGGAATACGGCGTTCCGTTTGGACGATTTATTACACAGGCCTACAACGATATCCTACTTCATAAAAGAAAATATAGATACGAAGGTTTTAATGTGCCGAATCTATATCTGCTTTCCATATTTTGCACTCAAACTTCAAAATTTTCTTAGTTTTGTTTTTGCATTTATGCTACTTTAATCTATTTATATCGTATCCGTACATACAAATCTAGTTTGAACTTATAGAGAGAGAAAGAAAGATATCGCCTAACGTTGTTCAAAATAACTAAAATTATACTATCAGATAGATTTTCTGACGATCTCAATTTTTAAACTCTTTAACTTTATAACTTTTTTTTTTATAAATATTGTTGCTATCATTAGTGTTTGATTACAATTTGTAGTGAAAAATAACATTTGATTAAAAAAAAAAAAAACGGTGCATGAAAGGTATACGCGGTACATATTTTTAATTACTATAATTCGATTCAAGAGCATCAAACCTTATAATTACACATAATAATAAGAATAAGAAAAAAAAGTTTGTTCCCGCAGACCAGTGTTATTACGGGCGTCCGTAACAGCAAAGCAAGGAAGAAAACTCAACACCGGAATCAGAAAAAGAGATTTCATTTAACGGGTCTATTCAAGTATAATACGTAGATGTAGTCGACGACACTGCAATGCACTCTTCAGCGGTATTGATCCCCTACTCGAACAAACGCGAACAGCTCTGGTGTATTAGACAGTTACACCGGGGAGCGAACGTGACGAACCAATCAAAAACGTCCTCTTCCATCGCACGAACGGCGACCCCTCTCAACTTTGCCCCATCCTATTCTGCCCTCATCTTCACGGAACCAAGCCAGCTTGCATGTCGGTATACTTAATGTATAAACGTACCTACATTGAAAGCACGCTAGTCTGTTCTCCGTAGAATAATGAAGTACCCACCTCCCACCCTCCACCCTCGCTTAGTACATCAGACGCAACGCGTAAGGTCCTTTGAAAGATCGTGCAGGTATTGTATATTTAGATAATGAAACGCACACTCCGAAGCATGATATGCGCTAATTCGTTTTGTTCGAGTTCTGTACCATCCGGTGGAGGATTGTGACACGTCGGAAGCTCCATGAGGTTATAAAACTCCTGGAAACGGTTATTTACAATGCGACGATCGTGCTTCAGTCGACTGTCTCTGCCGCACCGCAATAATTCTGACAAAGTGAATACTTCGATGCAGGGAAAAATCGGCAACTTGTGATTAGAGAGCTTTTCGTACAAGGAAGAACAATTTGATTGACGAGAGAAAGAAGAAACGAATATTCGAATGCATACTGTGTCAAATTTGCATCGAAATATATCGCTTCTTCGATCCATCGATGACATGTACCAATTTGCATTCGGAGTAAGTAAAAAAGTCGATGCCAGCGATCCGTTCTTCTTTTCCGTGTAAACGTCGACTCGATGTCTTCCACGTATGAAAAATGTTCCGTAGAAGCATCGACTCCGGATGGTCTTCGCAGCGTCCTCGTTTACTTTCGAAGGATCAGGCAATGCTCTAAGGTCCAACACGTGCGTCTACGTTGCTCAGTGTCACACGTAAACTCACGCGTTCGATGTAGAGCATCGTCAGTTACTCGCGGATGTCGATGTTGACCCGTTGGCGATGTTTCGGTACCGTTGTTTGTCTTTTCATTCTGTTATAACCTCGCCGAAATATCAAAAATATTCTGGATTCCACGGTATATTTGGGAAACTTGTATAATGTCAGAAAAGATTGACTGCATCGTTTCATGAAATTCGCATCAATTTTGCCCACGGCTTATGGAAATAAATATTCAATCTTCTCTGGGTAAATGTTAATTAAAACTTTAAAATTGCTTTCCGAACGAAAGTTTTTGTATTGTAAAAAATTAAATCGGGAGTCCCAGCCATCTACACGCACTGAAATCAGTCGCTCCATTATAATAGCGTTACAAATACCTCTGCAGATTAGCAAATATCAATGCATTGAAAAACGTGAGTCCATCGCTTTCCCGTTTCTCTATTCGAACGCTCTACTGCGATAAGGTCTTTTTTTCTTGTTGAATTACAGGTACGAATATTTCTTTAGAGGCTTTTGCAGAATTTCATTTCATAATGCATTTCATAATCAAAAAGAAAAATTACCTTACCAGATCTCCAACAAATGTCTGGGAGCAAACGATTGCGCCATGTTGAAGATTTTTTTCACGTTCATAGATTTCATTCCGGATCGACAGCTGTCAGAGATGGCGTGAAAAAGTTGAATTACGCAAACTCGGTAATCCTGGCACGCTTTGAATTCAGCACTTGATCTCGAAAAATGGATGGACCGATCTGCGTGCGTATATTACACCTCTCGGAATATTCAATTCTTTTATTTTCATACCCCCGAGCAAAGTCCCGGAACTTGCTTATTATTCGCTGAGACTGAAAATTGCTTTTCACGCTTCTCTTCTGCCGGGTATTTCGGATCGTTGAATTCATTTTTATGCCAAGATACCGTGTAATTGCACATGGCCAGTATACCCATAAGTTGGCTCAGTACCGTTCTCGCGGGAATTAGTTAATTAGAGAGTCTTCACTTCATAAACATGAAAAGTGAATGCATATTCAAAAACAGTGCGTTTTACCGCGCGCAGTGCTTTTTTTCTTTTTCCAAAGTTGTGCGAAATTCTCAAAGTTTCCAGAACCATTTTGCGTTGTACTTATGGTTTTTTGTTTCCTCTCGTTTCTTTTTTTTTCCCCTTATATACTCGAAGTCGCCGTCGGAAACGAGCCAACTTCTAATTTCCTGCACAGACACGTGAGCTCGATAATCTTGCCTCGCGTGATGAAGACTTTTGTTCATCGAACTACTTAAATATCCGAAACAATTATTTAGCCGTTACGATGCGGCGACACGGGATCGAAACTTCTACACTACCCGATTGAATATTAAACAAGAAAAGTTAACGATTGCACAGGGTGCGTTCCTCCGGGTCCCGCCAACGATGGAAGCCTCAAACTTTGCATTAACTGCAAATTTTCACCCGTGCATATGAATATCTCCGTCGAAGACTATTCAGGCTGCATAACATGGCATGCAGTGCACCAAGTGTAAGGCAATTTAACCATCGGAATAGTTAACTCTGCGAAAAACTTTTTTTTCCGTGTTTTTTTTTTTTTTTTTTTTTTATCACTCCCCATTATTTTGTCCACACATATATAACGATGATTATTATTGTTTTTTTATTATTTTTCACCCTTAACTGCTCTTTGTGCTTCTCAATTTCCATCGCTTCACTGGTTTCCGGATAGCGCGCCCCGCTGGCTGTGTGTTCATTAAATCCTGCACAGCATATCGTGCTCCTCTAAAAATGTGCACGATGCAAGGACCCTTGTTGTTGTCACCAAACACCCTAACAACTTGAGATGTTTTGACTGAACCCCAAACATATACGCGCGGGATTATACGTATAATCAGTCGGGCGTAACGGCGAAACGAAACCTGATCGAGCGGAGTCTTTGTTCGCATATCAATATCGTTTTAATTAACAAATTCCGAAAATCGCCTTCGTGCAACGGATATTGATCGGACCCTTCAATGCCTCGACTACTTGCTGACAAGTAGTTATCAGTTAAACAGGGAACTGTGGGCATGGGTAACGACACTTCGCGTCTCCGTGTCTTCGCCGACGGCCTTCCAAGGGTGACGCGGCGCTCCACGCAGGTCCACGGATGCCTTATCTGCGACTAACTAATTACCTGGAACGGGTGCGGCTAATGGGTGAATAGGTGATATGTAGCGCCCAACTCCCCCAAGATTCGGTCCAACTTTCCGCCATTACGACCGTCAAACAATTATTTCTCTGGGGACTGTTCGTTTCGATGAAATATCCGTGGTCCTTTATTACTTCGTTAACCGAAAATCGTAACACATCGATTTCCGCAGTCGTCAGGCCCGTCTTTCGAATGTCTCAGCTTATTCAACTGGTCGTAAAAGAATCACTTCGTCAAAATCGAAGAAATCGTTTACGTACTGCATTTCGGGCTCGCAAGAATATCGATTTGGCTTTGGATGATACCATGTTTTTCTTTTTTATTTCTTTCCTTTTTTTTGTCTCTTTCACGGAGATGAGGGGGATATTGTGTTACATTAATCTTCCCCTCGATATGCTCGATACGCTTGGACTGATTGCAGGGGGCGTAAGCACGGCGAATGTTGTTCCGCGAACTTTTGCTGGCTCAACTCCAACCCGCTGTCAATTTGTTTGTACAGGGAATTTCTAACCGAAAACTGGTTTCCCTCCAGCATCGTTGTCACTCGCAGGACTTTCGACGAGCCACGTTTAGCTTTAACGCTGCAAAATCGAAGCATTCAACATTTCGCTGTTCCACCCGGAAAATTCCTCGTCGAAAGTGGATAGTAATAGGCACACGATCACGCCTTTGTCAACGCTTTGAACAACACTCAACCGTTCCACCTATAATGTAGGTCGTTATTCCGTATAAGTCATTTCATTTTCCCGTATAACGATCCAACTCTAAAACCCCCTGCTTACTCCACCGTGCTACGCTTACCGCGATCCAAAAATTTTCATTGCAACATCCATGAACAATATTAGCTCAGACCGCGTTAGCTTGATAGCCATTCTAAAGGAAATGAGAATTTTTCAGGGATAAGGTTGGTTTCTCTCTCTAAAGTGAATTCCACTTTAGAGACCCTTTTGCACCCGTATATAGCTAACGAACCGCCGCCTATAATATTCTTCTTCCCCGGATACTTAAATTGGTAGAGGGCGAAACTGGCAGAACCACAAGGTAAGACGATCAAATGTCGACGATGTCAATTCTCCGTGGTAAAGGAGGTTACGAAACACACTGCAAACTTACCTCGAATTGCTGGACGCGACGCTGTTATTGGACCTCGATCTTCGACTCTTTAGGGAGTCTCCTCTGTTCACGATCCCTTTCCCAGTGATGCTGAAGTGTCTCAGTCTGTAATACTCCTCCTCGACACCCGTGTTAGGCATGCTAGCAACGCGCGAACGCTGCTGTGGTAGGCACAAGTAGTTCGGACGTCCCGACGCCCGACTGCCTGGTGTCTTGACCGATTGCGACCTGCTGTGATGAGGACTTCCATGCCTGGAATCAAATTCACGAAACAAATCAGCAACGATATATCGTACTTTGAATTTGACGGAAACGACCGTGGCGGTATATCGTTACGAAATGCGGAATAAGTTGACCGCGTTACAATTCTTTGGTACCGTTCTGAACGCGGTGCATGATTATGTTGTGACAAGTGGCACACTTTCGCGGAGTCGGTATCTCGGCTCGCATTTCCGAAACGTTCTCCCCTTTCACCTCTGAACAGCTTAATTTCTACGTTGTTGCTTTCCCGCTATAAATCAGACCGAAACACTTGTCTGAGGAAAATAAGAGAAAAGCAAAAGGGCCCGAAGAAAGGGGCAAAGGTGAGCAGTGGTCGAAATACCCTGTAGTACACACCGAGCTCGTTTTCAACCTCGCGTATTTTTATCGAACTAGGTATCCCGGTGCCGCTTGAATCGTGGTCAAAAAGCAACACCGCCGAATTCACATTTCTCGGGGACGTGAGAGAGTTTCGATACGACGCAAAGAGCGGATTTTTCCAAATGCGACCCATTCCACATTGCAATTGTGACGGAAACTGCACGTCTGTTATAATCGATTCAGAACGTGCAGCGTCAAGGATTGCCAAAATAGTACTTGTCCTATCCTCCCACGCGCTTCTACGCTCTCAATGTGAATGTGTTCGTTTGTAAAACCAGAATCAAACACGTAAGTCAAATCCCAATTCGTAAAGTAGGTGAAAGCGCCGTTTACCCCGGCTCAGGGGAAAATGCTGGACTGCTGAATTGACAGGTTCAGAGGGAAACTTTTGGTGACAAATTCCACCCTCGGCGTTACGACACTTCAACCCTTTACGCAATCCGGCGAGGTAATCAAGCAACGTCCACTACAAGAGGGTCCTAATTACATCCACGGAATATCGCGGAGACTAGGTGGACTACGAAAGCTTTATGACCGTAATTTATAATTGTGGCTGACAAGACTTGAGTTATATAAATTTTATTGGTTAATTATGAAATTGGTTCGATGTATTAAGCTGTGCAAGAGATGGATTTTGGTTTCGTAACGTACGAAGTAACCACGGAACAACTTTTTCAAGACAGTGTAAACGTTCAAGATAGTAAACGGGTCATTTATAGGCGTTCCAACTGTTGTCTAAGTGGTGCAGAGCTACGCTCGACAATAAAGTATTCCAAGCACGTTCATATCGCGAATAGATATAGAAGAGCGCAAGAAGAAAAAAGAAGTTATGTAACACTCACAGTTGTCGAAGAAAACTTGAAATTAGTTTCCCGATATTGTTTACAGTAATTTCTCTGTCGGACACGGATGGTTTCAAAGATGAATCGCCACCATTGCACCCGCACAGAGGACCGATGAGATCGTCCTGCGCCCAACTTTCGCTACGTTAGGTTCGTTTATATCGGTTCTCGCGTTTTGACGCCCAGCCGGCTCGATTCGAACGACAAAACTTTGCCCCGAAGCGTCGCGCGTCTGCCGCCTTCGGGGATGTCGCCATTATTCGAATGTAGAGCGATCGCGAAATCCCAAACGGTCCTGCGGGAATCACCCCGCATCTACTCGCGCTCTCCTTATCCCTTGTACGTCGTCTAAGGAGGATAAGGATAGCCGCTTCGCCTCGATACCTCGACCGTAAGTCGAGTAAGCTCTGAAGTAAAAGCTCCGGGCTAGGATTCGGGGGAAATTCCAGTTTAAAATGGTCATAAAACCCTGCCCTTCACTCTGCGTACTGCTCAGACTCCGCGGTGACTCGAACGAATGCCGAGTGGCAGGTAGTCCTGTATATAATACGTAAGTAAGTATACATATACCTGTGTCCTGTGTGTATAGATAATCTCTCGAAACGAGGGCTGCTCTCCAGGACTGTTCAATTCAGACTCTCAATTTCTTCGGCGCGACATTTTATCAGCTATATTTTATTCCCTCATAGCTCCGGATGCCACGAAGGCACGTGCGTATATTTTCTACAGCCACAGTGAAATACGCGATCAAATCGGAGCTGGTAAGCATCTTTGACACTATTGGATCTAACTTAACAGCTTGTAATTGGAGAGAGCGATCGATTGCGGAAGTCACGAACGATCTGGGGTGAACCGACCGTTAACCTTCAACCCGATCGCGCGGAAGGTAGACGCCTCCTTCGCTTAGCTGCTATCATCAAGTCCGTGGAACACAATTAACGGGGGTTTCCTAAGGAGCTCATCGACCCTTCGCCATTTGCTATCATGAATATGCTGCCTCATTCCAGTGTGTATTGGAGACGGTGTTCGATTGTTACTCTACGTTCTCTCTAATCTCCTGCGGAATAATTACTTCCCCGTTTTCACAACAAATGGAAAACTACCTAATTTTATTTGAATAACAGAAAGCCCGAGAGAAGGCCCGATGCAGTAATGGCGGAGAATTTTCCTAATCAGAACTATATTCCAAATAAATTGGTAGAACCATGGGATAAAACCGTGTTTCAATTGATTCGGCTATCCAGCTTCTTAATGCTCCTGCGTATTTCGAAACAATCTCAAGGACACGTTGAAATGATCCGGCATTACGCAGGATTGTAAAATATAGCTTAGCTAATTCACGTGTTATCTAAATGGAAAAACAATACGTGGATTAAGGGATTTCACGACTAGAAGCAACGGATTTGAGGGGTACGAAGTAAACAAAATCGTCGATAAATAAATCAATAAATAAATGACACGATATTTGGCTCCGGCGCCCTATAACGTATAATCCGCACTGGTTGGCTCCGGTCTAGGGTTACCTGTTAGCTCTGAAATTTGAGCCGCTAAACGCACAGCGACGAGTTGGCCCCGCTGGTAGAGACTAGGCGAAAGCTTTTACCGAGTAAACATCCCTATCAGTCCCGACAAGCGGTGGCGTCGACGCATGGAAAAAACCCTCAGGCAAACGCGTTTGAATGAGAATTGATGGACGCTCTTGTTATCTACCGTATTGCGCCTATAGGCTCAACGCCTACGCGTGCAATTAGTCGCAGGTTCGCGGGAGAAAAAACAAAAACGCGGAAATTATGTAAGCATCGCTCTGTGGCGTTTATTTTACACAGTCCGATAGATCGAAAAGGCTCAGAAAGTCGGAACACAGGATTTCTTTACGAACAATGAGACTCTTCTCAAGATTCGTTTCCGCTTTGATTGTGAGCTGATACCTGCGGCCCATTTGCTGTCGGGTTAATCATATTTACAACGTTGGCTTATTGTAACGTTGGAATGCAGTGATTCATAATAAAGAAAGTGATCAAAGCGAAGCTTTGTGTCGAGGATTAATAGAGGGTAACAGAGGGTGCGAAAATTGTGGACGATGTCTCGGTAGAAGGTCTGCGAAATTATTTTACCCGAGTATCACCCTCAAATGAAAGAGAAAATTAAATTTCGACGCTAAAGCGTAAACGGGCCTCGGTATGCACATAATACATATTGCGTGGCCTCTTGAGGCGCAGGATAAAAAATTGAACAAGTGATGTGGTAATGGCGGTGGGTAATATCCACTCAAATATAATAATAATATTTCAGTGGTAATATCGTTTGTCGGAAACAAGCGGTACTCACTGATCCTCGAATTTACTATCCGATACCTGGGTATTGCGTCGTTTAAATAGCAAATATTGGTTCACTTCTCCGGAAGAAACAACGGGAGTCTCCGTGAATACGTTAAGCTATAACAATAAGTGCACAAGGCCGCACCCAAATCTCCTGACATTTTACGCTACGTGAGTTTAATCTTGACCTTTATAACCGTCGTTATCTTCATTACGGGTTTTCTTATTATCGGAGTCGAAGCCGCTATATTTCGTTTTAACTTCAAGTCGGTAGGCGGGCATCGACGCTCTTGTTACTTTTATCATCATCGCCGTTACAAGTATCTTGATATTATAAAAGGACGAACACTAGAGCGTCAAATGGTGAATATCGAAAAAGATTAACAGCGTGTGAACGGTCGAATCCGAATATATTGAAGAAACATGTGTGTTCGGTATGAGATTTTACAACACGTATAAATTGTTCACCAACGGATGAGTGGGATTAGGGAGTGAAAAACGAGGGACTGCAGTGACCCGAAATACACGAACCAGCGGGGAGCTCATTATATCTTCCTGAACAGGCATTGCAGGTGAGATTTTACCCACGTGGCGCGTTGAAACACGTTTAGGGTGAAATTGATTCGGGTTTTCCGCGCACGCGATGAAACGAGATAAAAGTTCGCTCTAAGGTGGCGTGCTACACTTTCGCTATGCTTGAAAGCCGGAGAAACCACGGCCTAAAGCTCGGAATACACGGTTGGCGGATTCCTTTTATCAAGCTGATTTCATTTTTTCCGTTGCCAGGCAGCCGTGGATGCATTAATCGCGAAGGCTCAAAAGGTTCGGGTCAACGCTTGAATCGCACGGATATCGTCGAAGTAATCCAGAGAGGCGTATTCAAGGAAAGAAAGAAAGAAAGGAGGAAATAAAGAAAGAAAGAAGGAAGAAATGAGAGAAAGAAGGAGGAAACTAAATTGAGCCTGGAATTTAAATGAGGCTCGTGACGTCACCCCTTTAATCAACTGTTTAATCCCGAAAATGACAGCCTGTCGAATTCTTGTCGCACAATTTTAGTGTCTACTGAAGTATAAATGCAGCTTTTGGTATTCAGATTCCGTGCATGATTGACACTCTACATTTATAACCATCTACTTGTACAAAATTACGTGAAAACGATCGCGACAGAAGATCCCAATGTCTGAATAGTAAAAAGTGTTCAAACCCAGTCGAAAAAAGGTTCACTAATCCCTTTGGAAAACGTGTGAAAATTGAAAGCCTCTTCTTTGACAGACTTGGTTGTGCTTTCACAATTCCATTACGATTGATCCTTGAATCGTTTGAATGTTCACCGAGGTATACGACTATCGTTATTGGTATTCCGTGCGTTAATAACACCTGACGTGATACTTTGAACGTCCGGAAATTGTGTACGGAAATAATCGGTTGACCACAAGTATTTGGAAGAGAATGAAACAGGGACACGACGATATTACTTGGTTCGTGACTTGACTGTAAAACGATCGATTGATTTTCCCGAATCTTGGGGTATGCGAAATTCGCTGGTTAAGGTGCACAAGGAAAATAACGAGGCGGTTGTTGAATGTGTGCGTCCCTCGAGAAGGAAGAAAAAAAAATATCCTCAGATCACCGCAAAGTAAGTTCGTGCATTTTGATTCAAAGCTTTTACAACTCGGCTGGGTAACATTTATGGAAAAACGTCACCGGCGCGTCTCTCTGCGGTAACATTGGCATAAAATGCTTATAGCCTCGTTCTCCGGATATTCTCTCTGTTTGTTTTTCTACCCAGTGGCTGGCGTGCATTATTATACGCATACGATAAAGTACCTATAAATGTGACCTAACTTTTCCCGCTTTTGCACGCGCTGATGTCAACTTGACGGAAAGTCTTTTTCCCCGAGTTTCCCCTCAACCTGTCAAACGCAACGGTACGCCACAACCATAAAAAGTAACAAGAATCATCGCTACACCATAGTACGAAATTTGCAAGAAACACACCCACGTATACCCGAAGACGAATCCACCCCCCGTTTCATACATCGGCCTTTTCTCAAACCGAGTAGCGGCCCTCGTTCTCCACGCTGTGGTAGCCCATCATCTCGGTTGGCCGCATGCAAATGGTAATTTCCGGAAGGGGGTCCTTCTTCCTGGGCATATTTTCACGTGCCAGTCGTTATCATAACCAGACGTACAAACACACGCAGACATCTCTGTCAGGGTGAGTATCGACGCAGCTGGATGAATTGCTTCAGTCGAGTTACGCAGCTTCAGTCTTGTCTAACATCCAAGAAGAAATATCTAATTTCCGGCCAATTAAGGCGAAAGTTAACCGATGTGGACTAATGGTCCGGTTTCACCCTTTCCACTTCCTCCGCAGCGGGTGAGCCCACCTTATTCATCGGGGATCGAAGATACCTCGGAGACAGGAGGTGCGCGCTTCGTTGCCCAAATCCAGATAGACCCTTGCCTTCAATTGATCGACGTAAGAGCATACTGCCCTTCGCGTTGTACCAAGATTAAGCAATTTCCATCTGCAGAGGTGGCAATACTTCTCTCGTGATTTCTCTCACGGTGTTATCCTTGTATTTACTCGGTGCTTGGATCATCTGAAGGTGATCTCCTTGACGGTGTGAACTTTTCGCGACTCCTTTTGAAATCCCGATACTACATTGAACCTTCTTCGAGAGATACAACCACTTTCGGATCAATTTTCACCCCGATATGAAATTCTAGATGTTTTGACATCGTTCACGCTACACGCAGCCTTGCGCGTTGAAGTACACCAGAAGGGATCCTCGGCTCTGATTCGAAACCTTTGCATAGATTCAGCGTGATTCGAAGAGTTTTCACGTTTCTCGATGATCGAACCCTCGATGATCGAGCTTCCGATCGCGAGACGGGCGATGGTAATGAAGCGTCGATAAGGAGAGAGAGTGAGAGAAAGAGAAGAAAAATTCTCCCCAGCTGTTTAGCGGCAATTATATAATACCGTTGCTATCTTCCTCGATCTGGTGCAACGCTATCGATCGCCGGACTTAAATACCAGTTCGCGTGCCAAACGCGGAGGCATGCTTTGTACGTGCAGCATAGCAGACAGAGATATCTTATAATTAGAAACTTTGATATGATGGATAAAGTTCGGTGAAACATTCGCAGCCATTGCCGAAGTACAAAACTTGGTCGATTATACATGGGGAATGACAATGACTGCAGTGTTCAACTTTTTGCCCTTTGCATCAGATATCAGATTTAAAACGTTCGAGGAATACAGTATCTCGATTCTTACTCCGAACTCTTTAGCTTGCCGAGTTCAACGATATCCAAGAACTTAAGACCTTTTTCCTGATTGGAAATATGAATAAGCGTATCTGAATATCGAGATTCCATTTCGTGGAAGTCGGTCGTTATGATCGCAGAACTTACAGCCATGGACAAGTCGAGAATACCTTTGTTTCAAATAGTTAAGAACTCGATTTATCCGCTCAACGATACACCCAGCTGAATAATATACATGTTGGCATTCCGGCAGCAATTATTTATTATACGTATTAATAACTTTTCTTCTTTTTTACACGAAATTTGTCAGGATATGATATAATTCTCGTATTTGCATAAATGTATGTATATAAAACGTTTTGTATTATTGACGTTCTTAAATCGCAAAATTAAAACGAGACATTACATAATTTTCTACAATTTTCATCTCACGCAAAATTTCAACACGTTCAATACCAAAGATTGTTTGAACACTGCAGAAACGATTTTGAGTAAAGAAAGAACCCTCAATCTCTCCTGAGGAGAAACAACTCGAGCTGAATCATATTATCCATTGAATTTCGCTTAAAGTGGTAGTAAATTTGAGCCGTTAGAGAGAAATGTATTCGAAGCTTTGTTCTGAAAACAGATATTTCTGCCACTAGATGAAAATTCAAGCGTCTTACTCGACATAAATTCATCCTCGTTACGTGGCTTTGTGCTAGGAGATCACAGGGAAAAATGGATTTCTGCAATTTCAATTAAGTTTTTGCAATTGCAACACTGGCGTATTATATGCCCACTTCAGAATGTTAAATCACGTCAGGGAGATTCCAAGGAGACGGAAAAGTTATTCCAGCTATGCTTCGGGGAAAATGCACGTTGTATGAAAACGCGAGCTCACAGTGACCAAGTTGCATCGCGTAGTTGGCGTGCAAAATGGACGACCGACGCCAAGAAACAGGGATATTGACCCTCGTATGAAGAAAGGATTATAAAGAAAGGAATTTCTCATTCCAAATAGTGAAATGTAATTCTCGGATCAACGTAATAATCAAGCCTAATAATGATCGTTTGATTGACGCCAACCGTAACGAGACGGCCTCAAACCGGAAATCGTCTTTCCTCGACGCATTTCGAGATTGAGAAGCGTTCCTCGTTAAACATTTCGAGTAATTGAAGTTGAAGTGAAAAGGGACGGTTCCACCCCTAACGAACTTGTCCCCAGTGATACCTCACACTGCGAGTTGAAATTCGAGAAGCGGGTACATACAGTGAGGGACAAAAGTATTCGTACAGTGGATAAATTCAAACAAGATAAGGAATGATTATTTTGATTAATTTATTTATTTAAACGTGTGCTGTTTTATTTCATGCCAGGACACTAACGTGAAAAAGCGTATAGAATCGAGCTTGTTATCTTACGCTGCGTACCTAATATCAAGTCAAGTCACCGTTATGGCAAGCAGAAAAGTATTCGTACACTACACTTTTGTCCCTCACTGTAAGACAGTATAAGCTTCTACACAGGGCCGGAGGTGAAAACGGCAATAACTCCCTTCGTAAATCAATAGCAACCTATGGTTATATGCGACGGGGAATGGTATAGATATAGGACGTATAGGCATGTACGCGTAGGCGAAGGAATCTGATTTTTCTGAAGGAATCAAATTTCGCTCCGATTAGATTGTTTCGAGGAGGCCGAAAGCCATTTATTAAATCTGTCTTGGGCCTGGAGGAAGAGACGGAGACAAGCCGAGGCGAAAGGGAATAGAAGGGATGGGAATGCCTGGTAATATTTCCTCTCATGAATGGGAGACGCGTATACTCGCGACGCGACGTCCTTTCGGGCGCGACGATGACGAATGGCGATCCTTCGGAGCGATAGTCGCGGGTCGTCGACTATAGAAGTCGCCGTTACCGTCGCGTGTTCGCAAACTCGAGCGTAAAACAGTGTAATTTAGAGCCGACTCGCCACCCTCCGGGCCCTTTCCCCGGCGTAACATGTTTCTCGCTCCAACGATACGCTCCTGTAAGCGGTTACCTTAATTGATCCGAGTTAACAAAAGCTTAATCTCGACCTGCCAATCACCCCAGCGATGTTATTAATTCGCACATTTAATGGCTTGCACCCTTGCAATAACTTACATCCACGGTACGTGTTTGACTAACTACCGGCACGACGTTACAGGGCGGGATCGTTCCTGAGCTTGCAAGTTTCCCGGAGTGCCGCGATTCGTCGAGTTTAATTTCGGTCGGGCCAAGTCGATTTCTTGTTGTGCAACTAAGCCCTCGAAAGCTCTTCCCCACGCAAACGTCAAACGACCCGATGATATTTGTTGGAAAAATACGTATAGATGTTTATTAGAGTGAAACTCACCGCATCTCGAAGTCGTGGATCTCCTGCAAGGTGAGTGTATTTGCGACGTCGAGTAGCTGACGCATGTTGTCTTCGCGTCGCCTGGTCTCAGCGTCCGGCCGAAGAAGTATCGTCGCCGCCGGCGCGTCCAGAGAGAGAGACGGTTGTTGAACAACAATGGTAGCTTGTGTGGTCCTTTTATTGCTACCGCTACTGGCGCCTTTAATCAAATAACCAGAGTTAATGCGATTTGTGTTCAAGTACCGCGCGCATCCGGAGAACCGACCCCTGAATCCCCGGGTGCATTGATCTTTGTATGCTCTGCTTAGCGGCCAGAGAAAGCTCGCAAACATCAGCTCAGTTCCGCAAGGTAATTTTCCTGGGGAAAAATTTGTCGCGAAAAGCGGGTTTGTTTCGATTCGCAACAAAGAAGAAGCGCAGAAATAATAAGTAAAAAAAACACGGCACAAAATAATCTGCAAATTATGTTGTTGAGAATTAAAAAGCTTTTTATTCACTCGAATTGCCAAATGAAACGAACGATGCTCAGCGTATAATTCAATTTTCCCCCGAAAAAATACCGTCTCCTTTCTCTCGCCGGTATGATGTGAAGGATTCTGGGGGTGGTCCTTCAGCGCGAGGATACGAACGTTGTGTCCTACTTTTTTTTACAACTGAACCCAAGACAAAATCACTCGCTAAAAAGCACACTTTGTGCGATACACAAGTTGTATAATAAGTATTATATAAACAATATTACACGACACAACGCCACATGCCACGCGTGATTTTCAGTCCTCGACGAAGGTGCGCTTCACACCGAAAGCACAAAGCAGAAGCCTTTTTGTAAAGAAGGGCGTGAAGAGGGGGGATGAGGGGGGAATTTACGGTAATAACCGCACAGGGTTAGTTATCCACGATAATATAACCCTGCTTTAGCATGGCCGAGGCGTCTGCCCAAAATACGCCTTTCTACACGGGGTTGAATTATGTTCACCTATACGTACACAATGTAATATCCTTCCTTTCTTTACATTATTTTTTTTTTTTTTTTTCAACTCCCAAGAACACGATTGTTCGCGAAATTAAAAATGATCCCCCAACCTCGCCATTTTTTTTCTTCCATATTGCAATTCTATTCAACGCTTAAACTCATTGCACCTCAAGCACGTCTGCGAAGCAGAGCTCCTTATTTTCATAACCACGCGTTCGGTGTGAGGCGGCATCATCATCGCGAAGTGTTCCTTTTTCTCTGTTTTTTTTTCTTATTTTCTAGCTTATTTTTATTTGTTTCACTACAATATGCGTAGCGGCAACATAGAATATAAAAATCAAAAGCCATAGCACAAACGGTGTTTGTGAGTGCGAGTGGTTTATAGGTATACAGTGTAGGTGAATTGTTCGTCAATTAGTGTGACAGACGAAGAGACAGAGAAAGTAACAAAGAAAGATTAACGCAGTAAGGAAGAGAGAAAGGAAAAGAAAGAGACGTGTCAAATGTGAGCGGTGATGTGATATAACATTTGAAAAGAAATTGAAACGGAAAGAAACGTTTGAGAATGGCAATCATAATATCTCGTGCCGCGTCAGCTGATGGCGGGCGAAAACAGTGCATTATACTGTTAGCGCACCGCGAGAAGAACCCTGAGGCGATACTATGATACCCGTTACGAAGAGGAATAAAGAGAAGTAGTAGAAGTAGAAGTAGAAGAAGTAGAAGAAGAAGAAGAAGAAGAAAAAGAAGAACAGGTGGCGGAACAACGGGTTTCAGCGATCTTCTCGCAGCTACCGGACTATACCTATGGCGCAAAACGGGAAAAATAGCCTGACCCATGAATGAATTGTTGAAACGAGGGGATGGCATTCTGAAAGAAAGAACATCAATAAATTGTTTTTTTATCTGGAATTCAGTTCACTGTAAACGTATTATAGGTAGACATATTACATATAGCCATAGCTGTCAGCGCTGTTTCAGCAGAAACGATACAGTTATACCACAACTAACTGGACTTGGACTAACTGCAAATCAAATTATACGTAATTATAAAGTATGAAAAACCATGCTTAGAAATAGCATGTGAATCAAATGGTACTATCGGTTTAAGGATCTCTAGTTTGGTGCACGTACAGTTTGATCGTCTGTTATTCAGTTCCTTTAATTAAACACTTTGAACCGTTTCGTCGCTTCGGCATTGCGTTGTATCGCGAACAGGTTATTTGCCACAAATTTAAGATGCTTATCTAACCCTCGGACGGGTGAAAATTCTGTGAAACCGAATAAACAATTACCTTTCGTAATTATTCACGCGAGCATCTGGATTAATTGGTTTTCATCGTCAATTCTTAGTTACGAGCACGCAGCTATTTAACTGTTATGACCCTTCAATTGGGAAGCTTTTACCCCGAACTGATGAATAATTTTATTCAGAACATCAAGAGTATTAATTTGATATACATATATATGTAGATGTACGTATATGTATATTCACAGACGTTGCAACGCCATTCGTGATACGATAATCGAGTTCGGAACAAAGCGAAACAATATATATCGAGCCGACCGTGGTCGGCGTGAAGCAATGGCGGTTAATCAGCGTTATTCATATATATGCGGCTACGTAGATTGGCAAATTACCTGCCGCTCTGCCTGCGCGAACTCTACTTCCGGTTGAGGTTTGGGCGTTGGATGGGGTCTGCCCACTGCACAAAGTAATATCCAAGGGGTTCGTCGTCACGTTGATATTGGCTTTGACGATCTTTTGATTTCCCTTCCCTGATTCACTCCCGTTCTTCTCACCCTCCGATCGCTGAGAGTTTTTTAACCCGCTGTTATTACCGGCCGTTGAGTTTTTCCTCTCTTTCGCAGCGACCAGCGTCAGCAGCGAGTTGATCTGGTTCGGGTCCGGTTGACCAGCGTCGATGGATCCTCTGACAGGCGTACTGCAGAGGGTCAAAGAAAACGGAAAACGTTAAACGTTTAGTTTTTTTCTCGTTTTTTTTCCCTTCCAGATCTTTTCGCAATGCCAATTTCATCTGCGCATTTATTTTCGCATCAATCTTAACGTGGGAAACATGTTTTCCAAGTATTTACCACGATCGATGATTATTACACAGCTCCGATTAAATGCTATCCAAGGGATCAGAGCAGAAATTTACCAGAATCCAAAACCCAGCTATAACTATAGTTTGAAACACCTGATTTGGACACTTACATATTACATCTATATCTTGGGTGGTACGCTGGGTTATACGATAATTGCGAAGCAGGTGTATTGTGCAGTAACGATGAAACAATTTTCCATATCGACAATGGTTACAACCGTTCGTTGAGGTTGTTCGGTAGCTGATTTAATCGGATATCACATACAGAACTGAGGATGAAAATATCAGTTCCGAAATTAACTTTCAAAAGTTGGTCTGGCCGTATCTCCCTAAATATAGATTGCGAAGTGTATAGAAGTTGCGGGCCTCTCATTGGCTTTGGAATAATAGAACTTTTCGTTGGATGGAATAAAACCGAACAGTATACAGCGCGCTGCAAAGTTATTTTTGAATCTCGCACGTTTGTCAGCTTTTCTAAAACTAATTACCACTCGAGGGTTGAACATCCAGGTAACGGCACGGACTATTGGAATTTAAGTAGAAAATTTTCACCTTTTCCGGATCACTCGCCCCATTTCCCACGTCATTCTCCGAGTGAGTGACGTCAAGCTTATATCACGACGAGAAACTAACCGAGTTGCTTCGAAATGTGGGAAAAACACGAGTTTATCGAATTGTCTGGATTCGTTGTTTTCTTGT
This sequence comes from Neodiprion fabricii, assembly GCF_021155785.1. Taxonomy (NCBI): domain Eukaryota; kingdom Metazoa; phylum Arthropoda; class Insecta; order Hymenoptera; family Diprionidae; genus Neodiprion; species Neodiprion fabricii. The sequence goes on from NC_060241.1 coordinate 30,360,577, forward strand.
AAACTGGACGAGAAATCGCGCAATTCTCGCAGCACTGCTTTTTCGTTTGATTTCGTGCAGTTTCTTTTCTTGAATTTGATTTTTCATCTTTCCTGGCTTCTAAAAGAACGAGTTATACTTGCTTTCGGTCAACTTGTTACACTTGTTGATATACTCTAATAGCCTCAACCAAAGATGCGTCTGTTTCGCCATTCTGTGCTAGTTGCCTGTTTCCCTCCCTTGCGGGCTACGAGATACATGAGAAACAAAAACCGAGAGTTGAAAAAGACACGATTACCTTGTAAAAAGGGAAAAAAAAACATTACAACGATATTCACGATAATAATAACATGGCCGAGGCCGAGATAGGGGAAAGGAGAATGAATGTGGAGTAACAGACATTTAATAATACGACCCACGGGATGTTTTTCTGCCGATAAGCACGTGCCCACAACCGTTTTGCAAGCCCCGCCGATCAACGGAGAGGTTTATCAGCGCGAGAAAAATAATCTCGCAGAGCATCAATTATTTTATCAAGATCCAATTATTTTCGTCATCTTTTATCTTCTGTGTGATTCAACCCCTGCAGTTATTTCCAAATTACGGGTATAGCCCAATACAGCAGAGCACATGAGAAACTGTACTATGGGTCATCTCACACGAAAGCAACCTAATCGTTTACGGGATAACATCACTCTAAAAACCTGAAAACGTCGCTATTTTAACATTTTTTTTTTTTTTTTTGGACGGTAGAAGAGATGATAAAATAATAACATTTAAGGAAGTTATTAGGCGTATATTTTGATGTAATAAAGAAGTTCTTATCAACAAATATCAAAAAATGGCGACACTAGGGCCATTCTCGCGAGACATGTAACTGGTGTAAATTTGAATGTGGAAAAAAATGAATCTACATGTTTATAGATAAGGAAATGCGTAGGGGATTTCCGACAAGTTAATTTAAACATTGTTTATTGGCGAATGATTGCCCTTGTCTCGTTGAAAATTGAAAGTCTTTGATTTAGATACTCGCCAATCATACAAACATCAATATTTTTAAAATCGCCCACTCATTTCACTAGCTATAAATATAAAGATTAAGTAATTTTTTTTCAATTCAAATTTGCTCCAGTTACACCGCGTGTCAAAGAATTCAACATGTTTCGCAAGAATGGCTTCAGTGTCGCCATTTTTTAATATTTGTTAATACCAATTTTTTGTATTACATTTAAATATATGCCTAATATCTTCCTTAAATATTACTATCTTATTACCGTCTCTTATGTCACAAAAAAAAAAAAAAAATGATGGTAGCAGCGTTTTGTTTTTCAATTTTTACAGTGGTGTTACACCTTAAACTGTAACAATAGATAAAAATGCAGATGGAAATCTGGCAAACCAGTTTTCGGGATAAATCTTTAGCCTCCGCAGCCTCGGAACACGATGAAAACTGACAGAAGGTGGATGTACCCGTTCCGTACGGCCGTCTAGTGTTAACCGATTTCGAGCCGTCAACCCGCATCATGGATGCTGTTTGCAGTTAAACACAGTCTGACACGAAGTGACGAGGTTTCCGGAAACTCACCTAAAAAAATCCGTTACCCGAAGGTCGGGCAACGGGGGTGTCCGCCCGCTGACGAAGGTGAACCTGGCCTCCTGCTGCGAGCCGACGAGGGGCGTGGGCGGCGGCGCTTTCGGGCTTTCCGTCGAGTTGGTCAAGCTTTCTGTCTGGACGGCCGTGACGGCTGAGTGTCGGAGGGTGGGTGTGCTCTGGGCATTATGCAAGTTGGTCGTGCTCACCGAGTGGTTCGCACCTGGGTACGAACCGTACCCGGTATCCGATCTCTGGGACTGGGGGTTGGAGTGGGTGCTGACTGGGGGAGGTGACATCTCCGGGGTTCCGTCCAGGTAGTCCAAACTGTCGTCCGCCTGTTCGCCATCCGTCGTTGTGATCTGGAGCACAAGTTTTCACCTGTTAGGTTCCCGTTCTTGTACTCGCGTATCTCTTTTTGAGAGGGTTGCTTGGACGAATACCGTTTGTAACCAGCGCGCCATCTTTTGCCAGCCATTTATAAAACTTTTTAATTGATTCTACGGTAAATATCTATGAAACTTTTGATCATTCAAATTCAAGTCTGTGCCAATATTGAATTTACTGTAGCTGAAAAGAAGAGGAAATCTGTAAATACTTGACAAATGCTCCGTAAAATTTTCCATTTTTTGGCCAACCAACCTCCTTAAAGGGGCAGTAGTTACCTTTTCGTGCGACGCGTTTGATTTTTGACTCAACTTTGGATAGCTGCTTATATAGACTATTTTGTCAATATTCAAAGCTTAAAATAAAAATAAACCTTTGTCATGGCTCGTTTTGCGAACCTGTCCGTATCAATATCAGCTATATCCAAAGTTGACTTATCAAAATCAAACTTGAAAAGATGTTTAGCCCCCTCCAATCCGCAAGCCTCATCTCGTACTGTACGTGAGCAATTTTCGTCAGCTGTGAAATCGTATCAGAGCAAGTTGGCAAGTTTCAATATAATATAATTAATGGACCCATTGCGGTAGAAAGACTAGATGATGTCTTTATCGGAAAGACCCATCGATCCTGAAACTTTATCAAACTCGAACTCGAGCGAGAAGTTTTTGTCGCGACGAACTTATCATCCCTTCGACGAAATAATCGCCCAAAGTTTTACCTTACTAATAACCCGCCTCGATATAACTCGCAGACATACCAAGGTTACCATCGTGTTGGTACTGTCGGTGCTGGTGTTTATGGTGGTTTCCGAAGCCGTACTGCTGCCCATCACGACCACCTTCGGCACGGTGCGAGTGCAGCTGCGACTCCCGCCGGTCGACTTGAAGTGGAATCTCTTCTTCAAGGCGGAAGCCATGTGGGCCAGTGAGTCCCCGTCCAAGGCGTGGGACACGGCGTTCTGATGCCGCGACGGCGGCGACTGCGGCCCTTTCGAATTAGCCCCACTCCCATTTCCACTACCACCCCCGCTCCCCTTGCCAGGGCTGTCCGAACATCCCTGCAAACACGGTGACAAAAGGTTTGAACCTACTTTTCACGCTGCTAATTCACGGGAAAGAAGGTGGACTGGTAACTCGTTAGGGCTTTCGCGCCGATAAGAATGAGGGAGCTACCCTTGGCCTTTCAACTTTTATCCGGGCGTTTCTTTCTTTTCTGCCGACTGCAATTTTCTTATAGACAAGACTGTGTGCTGATAGATTATACCTGAATCAATCTGCCAGCTCTGCTGTCTTAACAACCTGAATTTCAAGATATACCTACTGGTGAAAGTGCTCGAGGCGAGCACGAGTTGGGAGAAAGTGAAATTTCTTTGATCGAGTTTTGGGACGTACACCCAAGATGCTTCGTAAGCTTTTTTCACCCCGGCGATATACTTCGCCTTGAGAGACGTCGCAATTTATTCCTTTTAGTATATTTTTTTCCTGTTCTCGTTACGTATCATCGGGTATATATATATGTAAAAGTCGACGATCCAAGTTTATTGTGCAGCCATAGGGATGAAGAAAACCCATTTCGACGGTGTATCGTAAAGTGACCCGAGTAATGCTCGGAGACGTCCTTGCATTGGTTAAAATAAATTGAAAACGAACAAATCGACGGAAAAATATTATTGGAACAAGTAATTAATCGTTCAGATATAAGTAAACGAACTACAACTAAAGCTCATACTAATTTTAAAGAACTCCTACTCCTTGTCAATCACAGCCTGGTTAAATTCTGCAATTAATATTGTAGGTACAAGCTCGAATAACTGCGATAACAATCAACTGTCGTAACCCGTTGTACCAATTCTTTGTATCGACGTCTTACATAGGAATAAATTCGGCTTGGTTCTGTTCATACACTCATGCAAAGGCTGATATTTAACTCAATTTTGATCCAGCCTTAGTGTGTCGAACAGCAGCATATATATAAATAAATATGAGCTTCAAGGACGGTAATCTTGTCGTACAGAATGAATATTCATCTATTATTCGTTGCCCATTCAAGCATTGCACTGCAAAGCCATCGGTATATTCGCGAGAAGAAACCATGAGGTTTGATGATATTCCTGATTCCACAATTGCAATGAACATCTACTTTCGGGTTTTTCAATGCAAAGATCGAATAAGGCAACGGTTGAAATTCAATCATGCTTTCCCGCACACAACAGTTGAGAAGCTAACTCAGAACTTCAACGTACGTGGCAACAAGAACGTACGATGTATCAGAATGAGAAATCTCTAGTGCACGTAGCGTAACATATCGCGTTGTAGTGCAGCAACAGAGAAATGTGTAGGACGTACGTGATGCGCAACGTTGTACATAACGTGTAAAGTGCTGCGCTCGAGAAATAGCTCCGCAGACAAAGCGGTAAATTTTGGTTGTCGTTCAACCGTCACACTGACCGATGCCTACGTGAGCGTATTTCGCGACGAGCTGTTACAGAGGGTTGAAAAATCAATGATCCCAGAGGCGAATTTTCAACTCCCTGCAAACGTTCGTTTCGAAATATTATGCAAATTATTGTATATCATAACGTTGTATTTTTTTGTTTTCTGTTATGTTTTTTTAACGTCTCCGGTTCGTTTTCTCTTTCTGTAACGGTAAAAAATCCGCGGGTTGAATAACGAGGATCAGCAAAATAAGGGAAATAAACGAGATTGGACCATTGACTGCCGGCGAAACGAGGAGAACCACGAGAAATTCGCTTTGTTCTTAGAATCGTGGTTGAGCCTCTCATTACCCATTCGGAGTTTCTTGACGTAGAATTTGCATCGCGCCCTGTGATTGAACGAATCAACAACCGTTATTCATATACCTTAGTCCCCACAGCCAGGAGAATTCCCAAATACGTCGAGAGTCTTCACGAAAGTATGTGTGTCACGGAATTTCAACTCTCGGTATACGTATAATTCAAAGTACCTATATCACAACTAACGGGATGACGGCACACGGTTCCCTGAACACCATCCCGTGCCCTAGTTGTGTAGGTACACGTGTTTTTTCTCAGTTGGTCCAGCGGCCAGACGACAGGTATATACCGACGCATTGACAAACGACCGGAGCAACACTTCCAAAGTGCGGAGAAATTTTCAATGTTATTCTTCCCTTGTTTAAAAAGTATTCGCACAATTCGATATCACGGAGGACACCTTGTTAAACATCCCCGAAGAAACTGGAGACCGTTCAAATTCAGGGAAAGCGAATCCGTGGCGAGCTCAGAATCGTTTCGAACCCGGTTTAAAGAAGTTTTAGACATACATTCGGATTGGATTTCTGCGAAGCGTGTTTGAACATGAAAGCTGCGGGGCATCGGAACTTTTTAACTGCGTGTAAATCCAATAATCGCAGTTTGATACACATTGACATCACGATTGAACAGCTGCACGGTGACAGATTCGGCTCACGTTGCACGAGAATTTCCCCACCAACTCAGCCACTTTTTTTATCCTTCCGGATCTGTTCCATAATTGGTTATACAACATTACTACTTAAAGGTACCCTCTGTGAATTTTTTCAGATTTTTAAATTTACTCGTTGCGGAAACGGTTTTCTTTTTAATTTAAACCCGTATATCATGAAAGATTGAAGTCGGGGAAAAAAAAGTTATGTTTTTCCACCGTGGAACTCGACATTCTTGCTGAGTAAAAAAATATTGTACCGAAAACGTGAATTAAGGTAAATCTGAGTTGCTATTTTCCTTGAACGATTTAATGCGATAGACGTTATATTGGCATGTCATAAAAAATATAAGATATATTGCATTGAACAGTTCATGGAAAAACATAAGTTTTTTTTTTTATGTTAAAATTTTTTTGATCGACTTTAATCTTGTACGATATACAGGTTTAAAAAAACACCAATTCCGAAACGAACAAACTAAAAAATCTGGAAAAATTCAAAAACAGTAGCTTTAAGTAGTACTACTGTATAACCACTTATGGAACAGATCAGAGAGGATAAAAAAAAAAGTGGCTGAGGTGGCGGAGAACGCCTCGTATATGTAGAATGAATCGGACAGACAATATGCAGTTTGCAGATAGTGCGCAATGTTTTCAACTTGAGATTAATACCCGGCTTGCTAATTAAGAATTCCAATACGTGAACGATCACTCATCCTCGTTAACGCGCCGCAGGTAATATTGTGGAATACCGATCGGTATTTCCTCATCCCAAAAACACAAGCGATCCAATTTATAATGGCGTATTGTCGCCGGATCGATTTGCCGCCAGTGTCCCACTAATTTGCATTTCCGACGTGCAAAGGCCGACGCAGGCTCGACGAAATGAGAGCCTCGATAAACGAGACTGGGTATCTCTGATCCAACGGCTGAACAATCGTCCGCGGCAAAAGCTTGGATATAAAATTTTCAAGCCAGATAAGCATAAGAAATTCCCTCAACCGTTATGGCGCCAGGCGAGTCACGTACCGAGTCGCGATTCGCGGAGGTAAAATATGGAGGAGTGAAATATATAAAAGCTAGCTTCCCGACAATCCTCCGCATTCGCTCTTGTTTCGCTAATCAAAGTCTATGTAGCGATGCTGCGCCGTAATCGCCGTTGAATTTTATGCGTCCGCTTACAAATGGTTTGGAAAATTGTGCAACAATACATCGAAAGTAAAAAGTTTCGTCGGTACGTCGTACTAGGGAACTCCTAATTGTCACAAATTAGAAATCAATTTATTACACGACTTGAAGTCAATCGAGAATTGCGTTATTTTTGTTGCATTATAAACAGCGTCAGATGAGTCAACAAATTGAAAAAATTTAATAAGCAATATTGGAGTAGCCTGAAAAAATTTCGAGCAAAATATAAAAACCTGCGGATCATTAATTATTTCGGCCGCATTATAAGCGGATAATTAATCGTGCGGCATCACGATTTTCAATAAATTTTAAGCTCATTTCTTGTATTTTTTCTACGTTTTAAGAGTATCAAGATTGTATCATCTGTGAAATGCTAAATACATTCCGATCGAATAACTCATCGTAAGAGTTATCGATGACAAAAAGGAAAAAACCGAAACATATTTCCGCTATAATCGTAACAATCCACGATTTCTTGAAAAGATAATACCAATATTGTAAGCATTTCGTGTTACTCGGATTTAAACGAAAACTTTATTTGTGATATTTGAAATTTTGTCTGTTAGATAATTGCTTCGAGTAACGGGCAACTGTCAAAACCCACCTGAGCATGATAACTCCATCAGTCTCGTACAATGTATGTGAGACGCGTTAGACAAATGTGGACAAGGTAATTCATTGGTCAGACGGATTTCAGAGAATTGGTGGTAGGGTAGGGCTCTGCTGATAAATGCACACCCCGCGCAGCAGAGACATTTGACAAAGAATTATTTAGAACGTTAATATCACCGTTTAATCTAGCGAGTCAAATCTAGTTGCGCGTAAATAGAGAGAGGGAACGGAACAAAATTTTCGTCGAAATTTACACGCGACTAAACACGATCGTTCCGTCATCGCGAGGAATTATTTTTATTATACGATTTTAGAGTGATAATTTTCCCAATTTAATGTGTCTTCTTTACTCGATTATTTTTTACTATAACGAGGCAAATTCGCGATCTTCTATATAAACGTCGCCGTAAACCTTCGGTTCGATTTTAAATCGCAGGTGATTAAAACAGGTACCTAAATACCTAATATTCTGTATATAAAGATTACGTATTTATTCGCCCACTGCCTGAAGACAAAGGGATTTAAAAAGTACCAGATTCACCCACGGGTTGAGAAGGCCGGGTAAATCGAATTATAAAGTCAATTAAGAAAATAATGGAAAAGGAAAAAAAAAAAATTTAGACACATCTGAAGCATAATAAATTTTCCCGGTCCCAAGGGTTGTTGGTTGGAGGAATTAGCGGGAGGTAGACAGAGTGATCAATTATTTATCTCACGGTGATTTTGCCTTACCCTGCAAAGGCACCACCGCAATTAATCATCCCTTGAGCTTATTAAACGAACTATTATGCCGACTCCGCAATACCGTTGGGCGAGCTCCAGGTATTCTGAATAATTCCGACTGTGCAGTTTCCTGTTAAAACAGGTCACGCATCGCCGTGCAATTACCGAGTTTTAAAACTAAATATCCACACATGAATGCCCGCGAATGACTCAGGGATGTCATTAAGGAGACGGTCAACAACAGGAGGCTTATAGTTTCGAAGGTAATTACAGGTGTATTCCATTTAGAATCAAGTCCGGTACCATAAATATTAAATCAATCGTCCGCAGCTGGCTTATGCAAATAAAAAAAGCGATTCGTTTGTGTGCTTAACCTGGATCACGAATCAGGAATATACGCGGTATAGATGTAATCAAATATGGCTCGTTGTGCGCTTTGTACGGTGCTCGTCATGATAATCAAATAACTGTTTTGTTCCTGGATTATACCTTCCCTGTGCCGCCCAATTTCGCCCAACTATTTCGGTACAAGTTTCCAAGGACTATGTATGATCATCGGACCTCACGTGTGAACAAAAGCAGACATGAATGTTGAATGAAGTACAAATCTCATGTTACACAGAAAGGGAAGCTGATCGCGCAGTTTTAATTTTTTTCTACATTTGTTTCCCGAATTTTTCGAAACCCTTTATTGACACTGCTGAGGTTTGTTCGCAATTTTCATACAAAAGAATGACTCGGTAATTTTAGCTTCGTTGTATGTGTTGGCAATTTTTTTTCTTTTTTATAGTATATTGTATGAAATTGTAATATAAAGGACGTAGGATTGAGCAATAAATTAATCATCTAATTTGGTTAAACTACTTGAATCAGGAACCAGACGAGAGTGGTGGAAATTTATTTTACAATTGGTATCACACCGTTTCGCAGCATTATATTTGAAGGAGAATCTAAGAATTTTCAAGATTATTTCCCATTTTTTTCATTCAATGACAATTTAATTTTCAAGTTCCTTATATTACATTCTTAAATTTCCGTCAGATTATGAAACGACATTGAATTCTTTCTGAATCCAATAATTGATGCCCTGGCACGACTTTGGATAAAAATATGTGTACGTCAAATATGTCTGCTTCAAAGTGGAAAAAGCGAACGATTTAAATATGTTTTTATGTGACAAAATCAAATTTTGACATAATCAAACATCAATTTGGATAAGGATATTCATATTTGAATTACTGAAAGTGAAAATATTCCATTTCATAAACCAACACATTATATATAATTTCAGACTAAGTTACTCTACATTAAGCCTGCGAATATAATGCAATTCTAAAAAGCTGACAAGAACTCAGATTGTTTCTTCTTTTCATATAACGTGACATTGATAACCGTAAGCAGCAGAAACGTGTATTACCGAGATTACTTGAAGGCCTGGTGAACCCAAGTAGCGAAGTCCAGTATATCGCGAGAAAAGAGTGATTCATTTGACACGCAAATCCCCATTCCATGAAGAAGATTATTTTGACAGTATACATACAGTTAAAAACGAGCGGTTTTTCGACGCTGAAAACATTTCCACCCCGAAAGAATCTGAATTTTCACGTAAATATTATAGGTATACCACAAAGACTACCGTGCCTAGTAAAAAAAAAAAAAAAAATAGATATCCTATTACTGCGCATTGAATTGCAGCAGCGGCACGAAGATATCGTGAACCGAAAAACACATCTCCGCTTAAACCTTGGAATAAGTTCCTCCACCACTTTAACCTACCAAAACAAACTGAACACTCACTATAATTGTATCGTTATTTTTCAATCGGGCTGTACCATAACGTTGAGTGTTCCGGGGTATATTATTCGTTTCACGTTATTGGGGCGGCTGGTTAAGCGAGGGCCAGGTCACGTAGACGCCGCATTTAGCCAAAGCCAAATGACCGCGGAATTAATTTTGGACATGTACGTGGATTTCTTTTTTCGATCCAGCACGACGAACATTTATATATTATACCTATAGAGAAAGATTACGCGAACGAAGAGATCGTTTTCGTTAACCTATATTAACGGTAGACATTTTTTTCCAAATTCCGCAACGCTGATGAAAAGCTGCACGAGTAGAATAATCACGAGCCCCTTATAAACTACACCCTCGTGATCTAATATTTCAGCGACAATCGAAAACAAACAGACAAATTTACAAAAAGATTAACTTACTCCCTTTCCTCGGCAAGAAATAATACACGAGATACGGTTTTCTGCCGCACGAAGTGCAGGGAAATTGCTACCGTTATTGCTTCCGTCTCTCTGAATTGCCGCCGCGAAGACATCGCTTAATATTCTTCAATATTCTCACGAAACGCGTCGACCCTTTTCATCCGTTGCTCTCCGCGCCGTCTTCATTCCGCCTCGGCAGTAGTTGAGATCATGAAAATGCTACTAAACACGCAAAGTTTTAGTGGAAGAGTGATCCTGCGCCCTCGCCGACTGATTTGCAAACCTATCCCGCTCCCTCCCCGAATTCCCACGACGCGGTTGAGACGCCGGTGGCATAAATTCAACCCGACCGTATTTTTCGTTCTATTCAATAAACATTCGTTTCATCGGAGCCGAACCGCATAACAATTCACGCGAACAGTGTTCTTTCTTTCTTGTTTTCTTCCACAGCTTTATTACGGTAAAGCTGCTATACGTCTGTGCATGTTCGCACAGCTGTGTTTTGCGAGGTAAAAAACGCGTACCTCTCAAAAAAAGTGAGATAACCAGAGAAGTCAGGCCCTGAACCGACCTTGGAGAGGTCAGAGATCAACCCCTTGAAATACCGGTCTACTCGAGTCGGCAAAGTAAATCCGCGCCTGGCTAAGAAACTGATAAAAAAAAAAAACAGTAAATAAAGGGGAATGAAAAAGAGGAGTAAAAAAAATTTGCGTTTCCGCAAGCGGTGTAAACCTCGCGTCGAAAAGTCAAGTTCAGTTTTATTACTGCCGATCGGCTTTGAAGGTGCCCGATACCTGCGGCAACCGCGATACTCGTAACCTTCGGAGGAAGAAATTTATCGCGGCAAAAAATTGAGACTGGGAATTCTGCAAGGCATCCAAAAATCGCGTGACAACCATCTTATTTTCGAGAACGTGTATGATACCGTAAAACACAGCGTAAAATGCTGGTGCGTGGGTACGACGTTTTAATTTCCTAGCCGCCGTTATAACTATATACGGTTGAAATTAGTTTAACTATCCCGGAGCTGCTTAATTAACGCGGGTTTTACGTCGCTTGTGACTTTTAGTGCTCTACATAGCGCTCGGGGTACACACAGGGTAACCTAATAATTGGAGGGTAATGCTCACAGCGTACTCAATTTCCGGAGGACGAATCGATCACTTTTGTGTACTTTGAATTTATTTCCCCTGTTTAGGCCTCACCCTGCCCTCCGCGACGTTCACCCGCTTCGACAGCTGGAAAATTGGGAAAAGAAACCCCTTTCTCGAGTATATCAAACTAGCGAGAGCCCCTCTCTCTCCGTCCGGAGTTCTAGAAAGAAGCTGTTACCCGTTCGCCAGTCAATTTTTACATATCGATCTCTTTCTTTTTTTGTCTTTTTTTTTTTTTGTATCGTTCACTCCTGGTTGAACGATGCAGGTACAATGAGAAGACGAAGGAAAGTGAGTGTTTGAGAGGGTTGTTTGTACGAACTTGATAAACACTTTTCACCCTGTCATAAAAAATAAAATAAGAGAAAATTCAGTGATACCTACGAACTCTGCGCGTTTATTTCCCATATGTGTATTCTGTGACTGAAATTTGTCGCCGAAGAAAAAATATTTAACGTTTACTTATGGTCCGATATAGCTGTGCTGTTTGCGATAACAACGTTGCGCCGAAAGGACCCGTTCTCTGGCTCGAGAGTAAACTAAATTTACGTACAAACAGATGGAGCAAACGGTGTTAAGAAATTTCTGAGATCTTTCAATCTTGGCTGATGTTCGATGTGAAAAAAAAACCCATTAAGCTGTATAAATTTGCTGCTTGCGTAAGGTGTTACAAGTTTGTGAATTTTTTTCCACCTCAGTTGGAATGAAAAATGTCCAACAATGCTTTTCCTCATAAAAACTGCAAGGTGCTAGTATTTGATTTTTGTATTTGAAAATTGGCAAAAGTATATTGACTGCCAATCACGTAGCATCATTTCGGCTGGATGGCTCGGTAAAAGTGTGAACGTCAAAAATATACCATCGTAAAATATACATGGCCCTCTAATCTATAACCCCGCAAGGGTGGCCTACGCAGATAGCAGGCAACGTAAGGTACGGGGTTTTTTCCACGTGACACTTCGGAGTGCGATGAGATAATTTATACTAGCTGCTGTAAACAGTAAACGTGAAGAAATATCTGATTTCGCTTCGAAGATTGCAATACCATTTTTAAAGTCTGGAGAAAGTTTCTCTTCTTGGTTTCAAAAACGTTGTGATTCATTATTGAAAATTTATTTTGAAAAGAATAAGCAGGCTTGTTCGGAGGATTTTTGCGTAAAAATCTCGTCAAATCTAATGATAACTTTCAAAATCTTAAAATCCCGTATTCCAATGAGTTACAGATTTATTTTTCACACCTGTAGTGACAATAATTACAATTCTAATCTGAGTGAATAATTTCAAACCGTATGCTAAGACTGGTATCAAATCAGCTTTCGTGACGAGCATTGATATGTATATGTGTACCGCTTATCGAGCGTAGCTAATTTACATATGCAAACACGAATCACAAAGGCATAGGTGAAATGAGTGTGTCTCAGTTCTATTGTGTCGTTGGTATAATTTGCACTACCTTACGAACTGTAAAAATGGGACCGGTATAATGAATCTTGGCAATAATTATCGTTTGTTATGTAAAGATTCAATCTTGAATAACTTTATTTGTCGGTCAAATAAATACAGACCGTTTCACACTGTAATTGTGTGATTTCGCAGCGTAGATTTACGAATGCATGTAGAGACCGTTTTCCGTAATGGACCTGAATTTGTCCGCCGAAGAGCGCCGAGCACGCATTAAACTTACAGCGTGTAAAATCAGTCAGGCCGGTGGTAGAAACGTGTTAACAGAAATTTTCCTATCATGTTAAGTAAGCATTCGTTTTCCGTTACCGCGGTCTCGATCGGTTCGATAAATTCTTCTTACAAGAGGCAATAAATTCGTACCGTGAATTCGTTAGGCGATGTAAATCCAACTTGATTTCAATCTCAACAATTTGTGTCCGCTGTTTTTTTCTATCTGACCATTCCACCGGGGCCCCACCGCCGTCGTTTGCACGCTGATAAGCCGGTCGGAAAGGGTAAACTTTGGACGAAAATTTTCTACACCCACGAAATTTCCGCCCTGACATTTTCGTAATTACGTATAAGGTCCGCGGTAAAATCTCGACGTGGGTAATTAATTATGCTCACATAATTCACAAATAATTAATCCTCCTTTGCATAACTTTAACATATATTAATAATAATTTCAGACTCCCGATGCGTAAAATCAAGGTTTTTTTTTTTATTTTAAACAGTTGCGAAAGTCCCTGTAGAAAATCCCAAGAAACAACAAAATTATACGTCGTGGTGGTCACTGCACCGATTGGAAAAACACACGTTTGCTAGAGAGAATATTAAATTCGCCCTTAAATAAGTCGGCGTCTCCGAACTCCCGCAGCTGAACAATCTGACCGAATTAGAAAAACTTTTCCCTCTCTTTGTCGAAACAATAAATTCCCCCGTATTTTTCAAAACTCCACCTCAGATACCGTACAAGTTAAAAGGTGTAAAAGTTGCGCGGCAATACGAGGGATTTCCTGGCGTTTACCCAACGCGAGTTTTGGGCATCCCGTTCCCAAGTCAAGCAGTAGAAACGGACGCCGTGGGTCAGACGACCACCTACTACTTGCAGAGTTTGGGCCGGCGTCACAGCAAGTAGTGCTTGCCTCGCTAGGTCCGGCAGTAGAAACGAGCGTGAGTCAGGCGACTACAAGTAGTGGCTGCCAGTTACAGCGGGCCAGTCGCCAACGGGTCTACGGCCTATATTCCACCCGTTGTAGTTACGACGCCGACTTTATGTTCTCGCAGCGAGTCCTTGTTCGTGAGTAAATGCAATAATTCGGTGGGAATTTCCAAGAACGATGGGCAAGGATGATAGCCGGTAAGTAAGAGATAAAATATTACATTACACGTGGGCGAATGAAAATTTTGTGTGAAAGCTGTTTGTCCATTTAAACTGTGTGATCAGGAAAAGACTGGAATCGAATTTAAATTTGAGCTTAATTCCTCGCTACTAAGTATTTGAATAACATGGCGAGGATGTCGTTTTCGTCAACCAGGACTAGGAACTCAGGTCCGCAGGAACTCAAATACAAGATATATTATGGTTGAGAATTTTTTGTGATCGTAGCCTCTGCAATTCGAGCACTGTCTCTCTCAAGGAGTCTTTTGGGTCCGAACACTTTTAATAATTGGTTTATGTGTGTGACAAAAGCGAATGAATATTCAAATTTGCGTGCAGGTTATTTCTGGTGTGTACATGTATGTATGTATGTAGTACACATATTATTTTGAATGCGCGACGAGGAAGGAAGTCGAAATTGCAAACGGAAACAAATGAACGTGGCCGTTTAAACGATTCAACCTTCAGGTATTTAAAGGTCTCGGAATTACTTGCAGAGCCGTAAATTAGGTACTCTTACACAAGGTAAAAACGAACAATGGAATTTTCATGGAAATTGGTTCGCATAAATTCAAATACCGAGCTGCGGAAGACTGCGGCAGCTGATTCGCTACGCCGACGCGTGTAATTTTTTTTCACCGCATAAAACTATCAACGTCGTCGTGCTAAAAATAATACCGTCGTTGTGGTGTCGGTAACGAAAATAAGAGCGAGAATAATTCAAGTCTGCAAATGCCAGGTAAGACGGAAACGGCGTTAAGATATATAGACTGTCGTAGAAAAATACGGGGGAAGGGGGAATGAACCAATCTTCTCGATGCGTTTTGCCGATTAAACTTCCTTTCAAAGTTTGACTCCAACATTTTTCAAACGGACTAGTTCCACTCCGCCTACCACTGAGCCTAAAAGCTTCGCCTCAAAAGCCTTTCACTGACGCATCAAACGTCTCCACTTGCCATTAAATTAAGCTAGAAGCTTCGAAACTGGCATCAGTCGAAAAGCATAGACTTTCTCGCAGAGTGATGACAGGCTTTGCGCTATTGACTCGAATCACTGACCGTCGACTATAGTGTCCTATGAGACATTTTCTTTGCAACATTTTCACCGCAAACATAGAACGGAAGACAAGTTTTATCGATAAGAAGGGTTTATTTAGATGGAAAACAAAGAGTGAAATTGATATTTCGGGAGAATCGAGAACCAGACTTTGTTCAAGATATTCTCTCCGTTTAGAATGCCTTTCGTGAACAAGTCTGCGCTTATACTCCTATTCTAGGCATTCTTAGCAAATTGTACCATCAAGAGGACGACCTTAACCTAGTTTGCATGTTTCAGCACCTCGACGAATGCTTTTTCACGTACATATTACGCGGTGTAGGTACGGTGAGAAATTTTGGATATTGAAATTGAAATCTGTTTTGCGAAAACGAAAACAAGGACGTGGTCAACGTGTGGTTCACGTACAGAATCGAGGGAGAACAATGACGGGCATCACAATACGTAACAAAAAGTAAATTGATCGATCGATGGTTGATAAAATACGACCAAACGGGCGACGGAACGAGCCTTGACGAAAAAGCGAAATTCGAAAAGAGGATCACATTCATCGATCATGAATTATACACAAGGGAGCGCAAAGACTGGATTCGGAACGGATTCGGGGGAAAAAATTGAACCCGCTACACGGGTGGTGCTCGATGTTGATACTCACGTGCGCTTTGTGTTCCGGGGTTGCGGGTGGATTTGGGGAGTTTGGCAGCGAACTACCCGAGCATTGCCGCAGCCGCGCCAGGGCTGTGCGAAGCCCCTCCGTCACGAGGCCCTTTTAGTAATCCGTGTCAATTCTATCACTTTTTCTCCTGAAGCTCTTTGGCGTTTCCCCTCCTCGGGGAGTTGCTGGTTCTCGTGGTGCGAAGCGACCCATCAGGACTCAGGACATATTCGTGCCTTTGTTCCACGTTCCGCACTTCCGATTTCTGAAAAGACGCACCTCTCTCCTCCTCGCCGATATTGTTCTTCTTGTTTCGGTAGCTCCGCGAGTTATCACCAGCTCTGCGTTACTGCCGAAGGCAATCTCTCGGAAATGTTCGTATGTTAAGCCGCGCTCGTTTTGGCTTTGAACTGCGATCCCGCAGCTTGAAATTTGGACAAAAGTTCAACACAGCTTTTTCTTTTACCTTGCTCTTTGATTCGGTTATTTGCAAGTTGACTTGTTGCAAACAATGATAATACAGTAATTCGCATTAGCTCCACACACAAGCTTAATTTTCTTATCGTTAAGCACAATTCAAGAGAAATTGCCTCGCGCACAACAATACGAAATTTATTATATTGATATTTATTGATTTTTCACCATTTTCATTTATTCACAAGGGCTTATCCTGTGCGTTTCATCCAATCACGTATACGTCAGTCCCGATTTCTTTGAAAGCGAATAGTAATACACTTTCATATTGATTGGATAGAAACTTTTTTTTTGATTCCTCTTCCTTCGCGACGACACACAGAAGCTCACTCGACAAAAAACTGCTGCAGCGTTCCTGAAACAAAGTAAAAAAAGTTCGTCGTTCAATTTCAGGGCATTAAAATCTACCTTTGAGAATTAATTTCAGCCAACAGCGAAAATGTTTCGCGCAAGTGAAATTCATTTCATCGAAACAAATCATCAGACGTCAGAAACTTCATTCTGATCCTCTCAAGACAAGTCGCATGCACTGTTTTAGAACGTCCGCTCGTCTCGTCCGGAAAAATAAAAAAATACGTCGAGGGTCTAATTTCCATCGCAAATGAAGGACCAAGAATATAAAAAGGAGCCTAATTACCGAGGGGGAAAAAAAAGTGAATCGTCTAGTTACGGGATAAAAATTTGCGCCGCTTTTTTCGAGATGAGATATATTTTTTCGGAGTTCCGCAGGGTTCGTCAGGGGATAAATGAACGTGGCGTAAAAATATTGCGCAATCAAGAGGCGAGGAGGGAAACGAGAATGACCTATTTTCTTGAAACGTGTATAACAGATACGTCTGCAACGGCTGGTCTCCATGCTCTTTCTCATTCTCTCTCCCTCTCTCTCCTGGGTTGCACAGGCCGAGAAATCGCACAGTTTTGGTTGAAGTGGGTGAAAACGTGTCGCGCGACGCTTCCCGGCGCCGTTAGGGAGCACAGAATACTGCATGGATAGACGGGAGATGGAGCATCTTCGCCGGGGTGAATGACCTCCGCCTCGCGGGGGCGCGAGCGCACCGATTCACCCCGATTCACCGCTCAGCCACCTTGCCTGCGTTTCGGATGAAAACTTACTGAACGAAACTCGCGTGTAACCTACTGAGGCTGGTGCGTTCCCAATCAATATTCAAAGACCTCGTTGCCGATGAAACCGCACAGCCACGTGGGCAATTTTTCACCCGTCCGATCATCGCCGTTGCGTCTCTTTTTCAATTCCGAAAAGCATCAATTCCTGGGTACGCTCGGCTGTTCCCAGTCGGCTTCGGATCAGGTTTGGATTCGGCAATTCGAGTTATTCGATCGCCTTTACACGTGCTAACGAGAAACTTTGCGCGTTGGATTTTGCGCAACAAGCTGAACTACGACGTAGTTTTAATACATCCCCGGCGAAACGGCAGACAAACGTTGGTCTTCAAACCAGGGGGAATCGATTTCCGGCTGGCTATACGCTGCGCCCGTAAGTACTAACACAGCTACGTATTACTCCATGTGTTATCGTGTTGAGGCGTAGACTGTAGGCGGGTTGCTGCTATGCGTGCAGTGAAATCCCTAATTCATTCTCGCCGCGCGCGATGAGACACCACGCGACCATTTCGTTGCCGTTGAAGCCAAACAAACCTCCTCCGAGGATCTAATTCGCGACAACACTGCCTCTGCTCCCGCCTAAACTGCCAAAACTCGACAAAGACGAAGTGGCGTCGGCGTCGCCGTCGGGTCCCGGGTAGCTAACCCGTTTTACCCGGTTTGTGGTCTGAGTCGGTGTGCAGCATGGATCAGACCGGGTATCCCGGGAGGATTAGACTTCGGAAAATGAAGATGAACGCGTTTCCAGAGCACATGGCGGTATTGGAGCGGCATGAGAAGGAGGTGGTGAGAGGAGAAGAGTCGCTTTATCAAATGGGGAACTTTCTACCGTCCGTCGTCTACCACGGACTGCTCGTATCTCTGGGCGAGATTTAATTTAGGACGGTAAAGGCGATCGCAAAGTGACACTGGGTGACAAGTTTCCGCTGGGAAGAGGCGATTTTGAAGGAGAAAGACAGAAGGAGGGACCGACAGGGGATGCTGGTTATTTACGCCTCGGTTGAATCCCCGCGGATTATCCTTACTCCGGTGCACTACGGATAAAGGGACTACGGGCTTGTCTGGAAACTGTCTACTCTATCTCTAAATAAGTTCTAAGTGAAAAGGTGATATGAAGCTTACTTGAGGTCTCAATAACCACGACTGCGTTCAACGCGCTCAGGAGGATCTCGGTTTCGAGTAGCGGTATCCTGTCAACACTGGGCACCAGCTACTCTGCTCCTTGATTTCACACAATGTTCCCGATACGTTAGAAAGGTTTCAAGTTCAGCATCTCGTGCTTTTCTGTAGAGAATTGAATGTGACAGAAATAGAAGAAACGGGCAGAGTTGATTTCTAAATTTTCTGTAATTACGTTGAACGGGAACAGTATCGAGAGCCTTTTGTACGACGGATGTAAAAAATGCTTCTGACACGTTCGTCAAGGTGGTAATTTATGCAACGACGGTAGAGAGAGTGCAAGATATGTGAGAAGAAAAGTATAGAAAGAGTGGCGAAGCTGCACGCTCTGTGGACCGTCCTGCAGGGAAGAGGTCGAAGACAGCACTGGCCGGCGTGCGTCGTTGACATGGTGCGGTTGGCACACTGGGACGGCATTCTGGGGCAGCGTTGGGCGCAGGCGTCCTGCCACCCTGCAGGCGTCCCGACGCCCGACTTTTCAAAGCCTTCGAAACACCCGCCACCTGCAGCGGACCCACCGCTGGATGGCACACATATGTGCCCTACAAATTGATTGCCCTCGACGGTGGAAGTAGAGACGGAGAACGATATTGGTTTTCTCGACTTTCTTGCAAACACCGTAACTTTCAATTTTTACGGTTTAACAGCAATCTTTACCTTCGAGATCACTTTAACCTTCGAAGATGCGAGTGCGGTTGCTCCGCGTGCTTTCGTCACGTGGAGATGTAACGTAATGGCGTGTGAGTCAGGTGTAAAGCATCAGCGGATGAGAGAAAGGTATCGATTTTATGATCCGGATACACAACTCGAGGCGATGGGAGAACGCGGAGATTAAACGGAACACTCTTGGCATTCTTTCAGACAAGTAGAATGTCAAACCTGTGAAAAACGATTTTCGAACGGGATTATGTACAGCGATGTGAAACTGAACACCGAGGCGCAAAGCTGATACGAAAAAGAACGGACACGCTATAGATACGCGATACCGAAATCGGAGCACGTAAAGAAAGGCTCGTGCCTGAAAAATACTCACCTTGAATACGGACGCGTTGAAAAGATTGAATGTTCCAACTGAAATTGGCGAAATTGTATAATAAGCGTTAATTTGACTGTATCGATACGTCAAGGTGGGTCAGCAATTATAACGTCATACTTACGTTCAACTGAAAGGCAATTTTGATTAAAATTAAAATTAACGCTCATTAGGAACAATTTCTTTGATACTGGTGAGACATTGAAAATACGACAAAGTGCTCAATGTCCAACAAGTGCGGGATGAAAGGCATTAAGGGAGCTTTCCAGTGTGAAATTTTCAAAAAATCGATTTTTTTTTTTTTGCTTTATCGAATAGTATACACTCTTCCGAATATTCCCTGAAATTTTCATGCCGAAATTCAGATTATTTCGGTTACTGTACAGCATTTTTTGGAAGAAGGCAACGGAGCGCTACAGCTGCCGCGTCGGCCGTCTGCCCGTGCGACTGTTATTTCTATTGTCTCGTTCCTACCTGTACGTACATGAACTTGGCTCGCCAATTGTCGAAAATGTGAATTCGGACTATTGCATAATTTGCCGTTAATTAGTCGTAAATTAGTCGCGCAATTTATTTTTTTGTCGCACTCAATTTTGAAAAAAAAAAAACGGATGGCGTGCTAACTTTTCAAAAACTTAGCGCGCCATCCACCAAAATAACGCACAGCGAGCATCATTCGTAATTCTGACTTGGTTGATAATTTGCCAGAAATAAGCCGCAAATTAGTCGTCGAACTTTTGTTTTTGTCGCACTCAATTTTCAAAAACAAAAGCGGATGGCGTTCTGATTTTTCAAGAATTTAGCCCGCCAACTACCAAAATAACGCACAGCGAGCACCATGAGTGATTCTGATTAGGTTGATAATTTGCCGCAAATAAGCCGCAAATTAGTCGTCGAATTTTTGTTTTTGTCGCACTCAATTTTCAAATACAAAACCGGATGTCTTTAGAATTTAGCACGCCATCCGCTTTTTTTTTTTTAATTGGGTGCGACAAAATAATAAGGCGTGACTAATTTCCGGCTAATTGACGGCAAATTATGCAATAGTCCGATTTCATATTTTCGATAATTAGCGAGCCAAGTTCATGTACGTCCTACCTGCTCGTCGTATATAAAAGGGGAAACGAAGCAAGAAAAAGGTTAGTTCAACTAAAAAAGGCCAAAAATCAAATCGAAGACAAGGCAATGGAGAGTGAACCGAAAAAAAAAGGATCTCGTTCGAGTTCTCCGAAAACTAAAAAAAATCAAACAAAAAACACTGCTGTTGAACCGAAAAGAGCGCAATTGACGTTAAAATTATTGACAAATCTCTCGGAATATTATGGCTTGGCAGTTCGTCGAAATTCCAATTCCGTGGAAAATATGAGGAAAGCCATATGGGCTACATTTCATCACAAAAGCTCAACTGATGAAAATCCTCAGCATGAGTATTGCCCTCCGGGAGAAGATTCGTGGTGCGAATGGCGCAAGGCCGAGGCCACAGGAGAGGAGTACACCCATCCACCAGCACTCGACGAAGACGTACAACAAGTTTTAAAACCGATTTACGATGATCTAACAACGGAGGATCTCTTAGAACGATGTACGGGCGCGAACACTCAAAATAATAACGAGAGCTTCAATCACTGTGTGTGGCAACTAGCCCCAAAGCACGTATTCTGCGGCAAGCAGATAGTAGAAATCGCTACGCAGTGTGCTGTGTGCACCTTCAATGAAGGTTACGACCCAATTTTAAAAATTTTGGAGACGATGGGATGCACGATAGGGCCGAGCGCCGCAGATTTCGCCGCTAAATACAAGAATGCGCGCATCACCCAAGCAAACCGCCGGGCGTCCCTGGATAGCAAAGAGGCGAGGACAGCTCGTCGGATTGAACAATCCATTGAGCACGATCTTTTCGAAGAAGCAGAAGGGATATTGTACGGACCTGGCATCGCTGATTGACCGTAAGTAAACGATTTACCTAAAATTTCCTCACTTGAAACTTTGAACGCGTTTTTCTCGAAACAGCATTTTTCAAAACGGTGGCCAACTTGGAGGGCAGAGTTTTAAAGCTATCGAGTTGAATTTTTTACACAATATTCTTAACGTCATTGTTTATCGTGCTATGGAAGCTTTTTTTTTTTTTTTGACATCTTCCTATTTTTTTGTAAAAAAAACTGCCAAAAAAAAATG